>NC_047625.1:60531-193131 GCF_004354385.1 Drosophila innubila | reverse complement strand
CGTCTACGTTGGCGACAACAACACGGACGACCGCAAGCGCCAACATCATTAATGACTCCTATCATTGAGATTTTGTCCACGTCTGATGACATCTTATGATTACAGCCAATTCCTGATTGTCCATATCAGCCTTCAAACGAACGTTCCAGTTGAATCGCAAAAATAAAGAATTAAAAACCAAACCAGTCAAAACATAAACACACAAAGCCACTAAAAAACAATACAGCAGATAAACTCACCGTCGAAATCCTTCAAAAAAAAAAAGGAGCATTATGAAAGCGACAAATACCACACGAACCTACCACATCAATGGCATCCTATCAAACTCTTGCAGAGACAAAATAAAAAAGAAAAAATTTAAAAAAAAAATATTCATTAATATACATAATATAAAAACAAATAAAAAAAGCCATTAAAAAATTAAAACCAATTAAAATTAAACCAAAATAAAATAAAAAATTAAAATAAAATAAATTAATAAATTATTAATTATAATATGAAATAAAATCAATTAAAGTCATTTAAAATAAAAGCTAAAACTAAAATCATAATTAAAATAATATAATTAAAAACTCGGCAACTTCAGCGGCCTTGTGCTGCATCAAAGACGGCATTCAATCACCAGAGGCAACTAAATCCAATTGTGCAGCTTTTTGTTGCACTTTGAACTCACCGTGGGATCATTACACCCAGCCGATGCAGCGTTGTTTATCCTCGACGGGCAGTGGCACCTATTCGAGGAGCATATGGCGGCTACAAACTGCCACATTGCTGGCAGCAATTCGGCTAGTCAAAAGCATCAATCAGTTGGCAAATATCTTAATTGCCATTTGACTGCCGCACAGTCCGTGGGGCAGCAACATGGGCTTAATGCAGCTGGAAGGCAGTGGCAGTGCCTTCTCTCCCAGCCTGGACAACAAAAACGGCGTTCCTTTGGCATTTGTTGCCAGAGAGCGTGTTCCTGACAGCAGCTGCAAAAACCTAAAACAAATAATAAAAGTCATTAAAAATATTTCTAACAAAAATATTTAAGTATTTGCAGGTACACAAAAAACCTGCACTTACCTGTCACTAAGCACCACCAGCAGATCCACAACATCCTCGAGGCATTCTCCCGTCATCCTGCCACTTGCTGTGGCGCCTGTCAACAATGACAGCGGCGTGGGACTGTCGAGCAAATCCGCTCATCCTTGGGCACATCGCTTGCTCGTGCCTGGCTGTGGCGTGTGGCATCTCAATGACGGCAGCAAAACCAAGAAGGCATCTGCGGCAACTTCGGAATCGCACTGCGCATCCATTTGCCATCTTTGATGGCATTTACGGCAAACGATGGTAGTGCGACTCTACTTCATCGGCATCCAAATCCAAATTGCCATCGTGCTGCCATCTGCAGCAGGTGGCAACGACAGCGGCGAGGGATCGTTTCCCAGCTGCGGCTCCTCGCCAGCGTGCCTCCATCATCAAAGTTCCATTTTATGGCGCTGCGGCAATTGGCAACAATCCTGGCGACCCAAAACAATTGAGAAAATGTTGGAATTTTCATTACAATTTCTATTTGTTGCAGAACTAAAATCTGCAAATAATAATCTCATCTGTTGATGATAATGTTGCCACGTGCGGTGTGGCATCATTTATGCAACGGCAACAGCAGCAGCCAGCAGCAGCAACCAGCAGCGTAGAGCAGCAACAGCATCAACAGATGCGCACTTTTCATCCCAACTGTCGCTGCCTCACCTGTGTAGCAGGTGGCAAGCCTGGCACTTGACTGCAGCGTGGGACCAGCGACACGATTATGGCCAAGCGACACCCGAAGCATCGTCACGCGACTCCTTTCTGCTGCCTCCATAGAGAAAGGGGGGCGTGACGGCGCGAAAACGGTGTGCAGCTTGGCGTCTATATGGACTGCGTCCGTCCATGCCACTAAACGACTCCTGAGGCTCCTCACGGGCTGCAGGGAGTCACACACACGACGATCATCCGGTACGGCATCGAGTTGGCCGGCAGCAGCAGCGTTGCACAGATGCGTACGTATGCATCTGGTGCTTTGCCAGCTGTGGACACATTCCACCATCCTGATGCCCATCAACAACTGGGCTCAATTGTGTCCACGGCAACCTCGCTGCCATTGCCTTGGTCACGGCAACAACAGCAACAACAGCACTTCCAGCGGCGACTGCAGCTTCCATGTGTGACAACTGTGTGGCGCCAGCCACAGCACGTGGCATCAGCAGCATATACACACAGGAGGGCTAAATTGATGAAGAAAAACCATTAAGTATCTTTGAAATACAATTTTTAATATATACTCACCACTACACGTGCAGCTGGCATAGGCCCTCTCAATCAGCTGTTGTATCTGAAAAAATAATTTTATTAGCAATTATGTAATTGATATTAATTATTAATGTCAATACTTACCCAGTTTTAAAAATCCATAGATTAGATCGTCCTTGTGTCATCTAGCGCCATTTAATCTGAAAAGAAAAGAAATTAATTAATACTTTGTATTTTTAATAGCCATCTGCTGGACTTTGTTTTTTCTAATTGTGTGCATAATTGTTTTCACTGTTACCTGTTAGTTTTTTGCATTGTCCTATATCCAAATTCGTCATGTTTATGATGTCACTTCCTGTCTTTTTTTAACCTGTAAATTACCAGAAAATATTGTTTATTATAAGTAGTTAATTAATTGGCACTTACTTTATATAAGTTTAAGGGAAAACTACAAGAGATGAACAAAATGTAAAACTCACGCACACACACACACACACTCACATATGCGACCTGCCAACTTGACTTAACATTGATATGTTTAACAGCCCTGCTCTGCCATTCTGTTATGTATATTAGCAGAATGAGTTGAGCAACATATTGATGGGCAGCACTAAAAACTACAAATGAAACCGTTTGACCGATTCGGCTCCGACAATTGCGGGCAACAACAACGGTCGGCATAATTCAAATGTGTCATGGCCGATCGTTTGTTCAATTGTCTCTTGCTCTCGGTTCGGTCGGACGTGTTTTTTCTTCCATCCTCCTCTGCGATCAAATGCGCATGCGTGTGGTCGTCGTCTGCGTGTGTGTGTGCGGGAATGCAAATTCAAGTTTGATTTAACTTTAAACATAAACTGTGAAAATTCAAAAATTGTGCAACTAAAATTATACAAATAAATCGAAACGAATGCAGAGCACCCCAACAATTTGCAAGGGGACTCTGACGTACCGAAAAAATAAATCACACACCGAAAATAAATCAAATAAAATTAGAAAAGAAAAAAAAGACAGCTTTTTCTTATTCTATTTCGCCATTTTAATTTCCTGCCGCAAAAGACTGACCGAGAGTGACTCTCAAACTGTATGTGCACAGAGTGCAAAGTTCATACAGTGAAAATTGTTTGTTTCAAACTGCAACTAAAATTCAACAAGACACAATTAAAATACAAATAAAAATATTCTTGTTAAATAATCAAATTTATTATTAATTTAAATAAATAAATACAAAAATACAATAATTCAACGAAACAAATTAAGCGAAAATAGTTACAAATAATAAAATCTGTGTGTGCAAAACTATATATAATTTTGCTTATATATATACATTTGACTCCGCCTGAAATTAAGCAAAATAAAATTAATTAATAAAATTCAAAAATAAATGAAAAAGATAATTTTGCATTGCACACTTAATTGTTTAAATGTTAAGTGTTTGTGCTTTATGCAAGTGTCCGCTTTTAAATGTTTTTGTGAGACATAGTCTCGGTTTTATTTTCGCATCGTCCACTGACTGTATAAATCGTCCCATTGTACTTCGCTTTTTGTTCGTCAAATCCGCTGCCAATAAATAGACAATTAAATAAATAAATATGTCTATAAAATAAAATTAAAAATAAATAAATTCTGACGGGTAACCAAAAACGCCAAAATAAAAATAAATAAGCAACTAAATAAATATAAAATAAAATAAAAAGAGAGAGAAACTAAAGACTTGAAAAAAGTAAAAAAGAACAATTCAAAATATTAAATATGGGAAAATTAAAAAGTGACAAAACAACAACAATTATTCAACATGAAAAACAGCAATTACAGCAACAGCAGCAACAAAAAGCCACAAAAAATTGGGCCCAACAACAACAGCAACAATTGTCGCCATTGCTACTGCATGTGACCCGAAAGTCAAAGACCCCGCCGCCGCCATTATTGACGCCGACAATTCTATTAGAATCGTCAAAGACGGAGCCAAATGCCCCAGTGAAAGAGATGGAGAAAGTGAAAAAGAGAAAGACGCCTTCGCCGCCAATACGGTACTCAAGATCGCCGCCATTGCTGACGCCATCGCTGACGCCGTCGCTCCCGCCAAATCAACAGCTAGTTGGCGGGCTTTTGACACTTGCAAAAAATTTTGCCGCCAACAATGGCCGTACAAATGGCGTCAACAACAGCAACATCAACAGCAGCAACAATTACAATTACAATTACAACTACAGCAACAAAGCAACTAATGGCAAAGCAACAGCAGCTGCCAGCAACAGCAATAAAAGGAGAAATTCTGGTGCTTCTTCGGATGTGGACGTCATCACGATTTCTCCATCCACATCTGAGAGTCATATCTCGCCTCAGATCTCATCGTTTGGAATCGATTTCATCGATGAATCCACTGAGATCGAAGACGAAGCAACGTCATCGTCTGGTTCGTCGATTGTCACCACAAAGTTGAAGAATCCATCGCCATTAATCCAGAAAGCGAAGCAACAGCAGCAGCATCCAACCAGCTCAACAGCAAAAGCAACAGCAGCAGCAGATATGCCAGCACCAGCAAGAGTGACAGTTGTGTCAGCAGCAATTTCTCAGCCTGAAATAAAAAGAATAGAAAACGACTTAGAAAAAGGTAAGCAAGAAAATGTTAAATTTTATGCACCTACCTTTTCCACTAAACGCTTGGCCATCAATGCTGGTCACAAGCGTAAATGCAGAAAGCCACTTAAACGCCAGCCCAAACGTAGGCAGCGATATGACAACCCAGCCACTGAACAGGAAATTATAAATTTCCTTAAAATGCATGGAATGACTGACAAGCCAGCTCACATGTTCGATGACGACGACGATGATGACGATCCCGCCTATGACATGTCCAACTTTGACTTGTCACTGGATGACTGCAGTGGCAATTCTGCTGACTTCAATGATGACCGCTCCTTCTTGACTATATCTGAAATGGAAGTTGAGCATGGAAATGACGTCATGGTTGAAGATGACGCCACTCTGACATCAAACGTCATACCTACCCCTGCAGCTGGCTTCCTGCCACCTGCTGTCAATACTGCTGCCACCAGCAACATCAAGGAATCCGTCACAAATCCTGCAAAGAAAACAAAAAAGGAGAAACGCAAAGAGGAGAACGAGCGTGCTGCCCAAGAATTTGATGCATTCTTCACAGAACAAAATGCCATTCTCGATGGAGCACAGCAGCAACAAAAACAGCAACAGCAATGGAACCTAATAAAAAGTTCCAAAGTGCCCACGCTGTTTCTGCCCAGAATTGAGAAAATCCAGCCGCTGCTGGATAGACTCAACAGCATCAATGGCGTCATTAATGGTTTCTCCACCAAGTGCACCCAGAGTGGAGCGATTCGGTTGCAATGTAGCAACATGGAGGTGTATGAAAAAATTTCAGCCGAACTACAGAATGACAACACGGAGGTTCATACGCATCAGCTGCGCAGGGAACGTGGCTACCGTGTAGTCATTCGTCATCTACATGCAAGTACGGAACGTAATTGGATCCACAAACAGCTGACAGAAATGGGATTCACACCACGATACATCCGCGTGATGTCTCATCGGTTTAGCGGCAAGCCAATGAACCTATTTGAAGTCGAGCTGCAGCCAACAGCCGATGGATTCAATGAAGCCATTTTGAAGCTGGTGAAAATCGGTGATCAAAACGTATCTGTGGAAAAGCAAAGAAAACGAATTGACCCTGTCCAATGCCATCGCTGCCAGGCATTTGGACATTCCAAAAATTATTGTCGCCGTCAATTCGTTTGTCTTAAATGTGCCGGTGAACACGCTACAACGTTGTGCACCAAACCAAGAAACACACCAGCCAAGTGTGCTAATTGTTATGGTGAACACGTTGCCAGCTATAAAGGATGTCGCATCTTCAAGGAGGAGCAGTCCAAAATGGCAATAAATAAGGCACGCAAAGAAGTTGCAAATATAATGCAAAACGGCTTTTCAATATCAAAAACATTGAAAAATACACCCGCCAAGCAACGACAACAGCAACAGCATCAGCCACATACGCCAAAGCCCTATCAGCAGCAGAAACAGCAGCAACATCAACAGCAACAACAATCTGGAGTCAAGCCAAAGCATCAGCATCAACATCAGCAGAAAGCTATACACAAAAAGCCGCAACAATACCAACAGCAGCAGCAGCATCCACTAAAAAATCATCAAACGCCGAATCAACAGCAAAAGCAGCAACATATGTCAATGAGAATTAACAACAACAACAACAGCCACTACAACAAGTCAAATCAGCTGACTCAAAGTCAAGTTGCCAAACATAACAATGCCCCTACGTCCAACACACAAGCTCCTTCTGGTCCTGCAAGCCGCCATTTGCAGTTGTATCAGGAGAAGCTTCGTGTTGAACAACAACAAATGAATGAAAAAAGCCAACAATCCAACCAGCAGCAGTCAAACTCCAACTTGACTGCTAAGGTTGAGCAAAATGCCCGTCTCATAGCCCTTATGGACAAGAAAATGGATGCCCTTACAAAACTTATTCAAACCTTACTCAATAATGCTAATCCCCCTCCCAAAAGTTCACAACAACAACAACAGCAACAACATATTGAACCAACTATTTATATTGCGCCACCTAATCCCAACGACATGTCTGTGGAAAGCATCCCAGGGAATAGCAAAACGGACAACAAAATGAGCAACTTTAAATAATTCTCCTACAACTAATATAAAAAAATAATAACCCTAACGCCATTTACTTTGCTCATGCTACCAATAAAACTAATAGCAGCAAAATATTAAAAAAAAAAAAAAAGCAAGCTAAAGAAAAAAAAAATATAAACATAATTTACAAAATAATAAAATAAACAATAATAAAAATTAATTAACAAACACTCACCTGAACAAAACAAAACGAAAAAGTAGCCTCAAGGGAGGCCTGCAGCCAAATGTCTATTTAATGAGTCTTGAAGCCGCTACTACAAAATCTGATTGCATGCATCCAGAGACCTGCGAATATAACATCACATTAAACATTGAATGTACTACAAATAACTGCAAATTTACATACACATGAACGCCTTCATACCATGAAAAGCGATTAAAAATAATAATTGCTTGGTAATTGCCAACTCATCCAACAGTTGAGCGCAGCCAGTATTGTTTTTGCAATCGCAAAACAAAAAACAAATATAATAAACCAGCAAGAGCAGCGTCACGTATAGATTTGGCCGTCAGCATGGTCATTCAGCCACAAAATAAGCCAATCTTCAACAGCAAAAAAAACACGAAGGTCTTCATTAAGTTGTTCCGGATCCAGCAGCTGATGCTAGCAACAATGACTACATCACAGGCAAAATCCATTCGAGCTCATGAAAATAAAATTAAATAATCCAAATCAGTCAAAAGATAAACACACAAAGTCACTAAATAACAATACAGCAGATTAACTCACCATCAAAGAAATCCTGAATCCTCTCGGAGCGCATCCAAAAAAAGGAGCAGCGACTGCACGCGACAAATTCACCGAACCTGCGGCATCCATGGCATCCTGTCAAACTCTTGCGGGAACCTGCAAAATAAAAAAAAGAAAAAATTTTAAAAAAAATAAATCATTAATATAATATAAAAGCAAATAAAAAAGCCATTAAAAAAAATTAAAACCAAAATTAAAATTAAACCAAAATAAAAATAAAAAAAATTAAATAAAAATAAATTATTAATTATAATATGAAAAAAATATCAATTAAAGTCATTTAAATAAAAACTAAAACTAAAATCATAATTAAAATAATAAAAATAAAACTCGGCAACTTCAGCGGCCTTGTGCTGCATCAAAGACGGCATTCAATCACCAGTGGCAACTAAATCCAATAGTGCAACCTTTGGTTGCACTTGGAACTCACCGTGGGATCAGAAGTGGCAGAAGCACTAATCCAGTGGCAAATATTCCAATTGCCATTCTACTGCCGCACAGTCCGTGGGGCATCAACATTGGCTTAATGCAGCTGAAAGGCAGTGGCAGTGCCTTCTCTCCCAGCCTGCACAACAAAAACGGCGTTCCTTTGGCATTTGTTGCCAGAAAGCGAATCCCTGGCAGCACCTACAAGAACCTAAAACATATATAAAAAAAAAGTCATTAAAAATATTCCTAACAAAATATCAAAGTATTTGCAGGTACACAAAAAACCTGCACTTACCTGTGACTAAGCACCACCAGCAGATCCACAACGTCCTTGAGGCATTATCCAGTCATCCTGCTGCACGTCGGGGCACCTAACAACAATGACAGCGGCGTGGGACTGACGAGCAAATCCGCTCACCCTTGGGCACATCACTTGCTCGTGCCACAATCTGTGGCATGTGGCATGTGGCATCTCCAACGACGGCAGCAAAACCCAAGAAGAGCATCTGCGGCAACTTCGGAATCGCACTGCACATCCAATTTGCCACCTTGATGGCAGTTACTACAAACGATGGCAGGCGACTCTACCTCATCGGCATCCAAGTCCAAATTGCCATCGTGCTGCCATCTGCAGCATGTGGCAACGACAGCGGCGAGGGACCGTTTCCCAGCTGTGGCAACTCCTTGCCAACGTGCCTCCAACATCAAAGTGCCATTTTTTTTTGGCACTTTGCGGCAATCGGCGACGATCCTGGCGACACCTAAAAATGTATTGAGAAATATTAGAATTTTCTCATTACAATTTCTATTTTATTTGCAGACTAAAATATCTGCAAATAATAATCTCACCTGGTAGTGATAATGTTGCCACACGTGCGGTGTGGCAGCATTTGATGCAACGGCAACAGCAGCATCCAGCAGCAGCAACCAGCAGCGTAGAGCAGCAACAGCATCAACAGATGCGCACTTTTCATCCCAACTGTCGCTACCTCACCTGTGTAGCAGGTGGCAAGTTTGGCACTTGACTGCAGCGTGGGACCAGCGACACGATTTTGGCCAAGCGACACCCGAAGCATCGTCACGCGACTCCTTTCTGCTGCCTCCATAGAGAAAGTGAGTCGTGACGGAGCGAAAACGGTGTGCAGCTTGGCGTCTATATGGACTGCGTCCGTCCATGCCACTAAACGACTCCTGAGGCTCCTCACGGGCCGCAGGGAGTCACACACAAGCAGATCAGCCGGTGCGGCATCCTGCTGGCCGGCAGCAGCAGCGATCCACAGATGTGACACTCCAATTGTGTCCTCGGCAACTTCGCTGCCATTGCCTTGGCCATGGCAACGACAGCCAGCAACAACAGCACTTCCAGCGGCGACTGCAGCTTCCATGTGTGACAACTGTGTGGCGATCCAGCCACAGCACGTGGCATCAGCAGCAGCATACACACTCAAGGAGGCTAAAAAGATTAAGAAAAACCATTAAGTATCTCTGAAATACATTTTATAATATATACTCACCACTACACGTGCAGCTGGCATAGGCCCTTACAGTCAGCTGTTGTATCTGAAAAAAATAATTTTATTAGCAATTATGTAATTGATTTTAATTGATTAACTTCATTACTCACCCAGTTTTTAAAAAATTCATAGTTTAGATCGTCCTTGAGTCATCTAGCGCCAGTTTATCTGAAAAGAAAAGAAATTTAATTAATACTTTGTATTTTTAATAGCCATCTGCTGGACTTTGATTTTTCTAATTGTGTGCATAATTGTCTTCATGTTTACCTGTTAGTTTTTTGCAATGTCCAATAGCCAAATTCGTCATGTTTATGATGTCACTTCCTGTCTCTTTTACCTGTAAATTACCAGAAAATATTGTTTATTATAAGTAGTTAATTAATTGGCACTTACTTTATATAAGTTTAAGGGAAAACTACAAGAGATGAACAAAAATGTAAAACTCACGCACACACACACACACACTCACATATGCGACCTGCCAACTTGACATAACATTGATATGTTAAACAGCCCTGCTTCTCACTCTGTTATGTATATTAGCAGAATGAGTTGAGCAACATTTTGATGGGCAGCACTAAAAAACTACAAATGAAACCGTTTGACCGATTCGGCTCCGACAATTGCGGGCAACAACAACGGTCGGCATAATTCAAATGTGTCATGGCCGATCGTTTGTTCAATTGTCTCTTGCTCTCGGCTCGGTCGGACGTGTTTTTTCTTCCATCCTCCTCCGCTCTGCGATCAAATGCGCATGCGTGTGGTCGTCGTCTGTGTCTGTGTGTGTGCGGGAATGCAAATATACAAGTTTGATTTAACTTGACATAAACTCTGAAGAAAAAACTTACTCTAGGTAATTGGCTTGTTTGGTTATTAGGAGCTCTGTCTCGTTAGCATGTGCAGCCTAAGCGAATAGGTCCATCATCATAGAGTCTATTGACTTTTCATCCAGGAGCACTGTCTTATCAACATCTGCAGCAAAGGCAAAAGCCCGTGATCAAAGAGTCTGACTTATCGTCCAAACTTACTTTAGGTAATTGGCTTGTTTGGTTATTAGAGCTCTGTCTTGTTAGCATGTGCAGCCTAAGCAAATAGGTCCATCATCATAGAGTTTATAGATTTATAAACTAACCGAAGTACAAGAACTAATTTTATTACTGGGAGCCCTGTCTTATTCTCATGTGCAGTCTAGGTAAATTAGTTTATCGCCAAAGGGTCTTTTGACTTACCGTCCAAACCTACGCTAGGTAACTGATACGAACTGAAAAGTAATGGCACGCATACCTAAGATACCATGCAATAATGCTACTTACAAAGCCTGGGCAACATGGCCCTTCACCAATGAGTTAACTGACTTACTACCTACGATAGACAAATAAATTTATTTGAACTGATCAAATGGAAGGCAATGCCTTACATATCCTAAGACAATGTAATCTCCTCGACGCCTTAAGCATTGCGTGGACCCCACCGTGGGCGCAAGCGATGTTTCTGATTCAAAACATACCGCTCTTATGGTACGCCATTTGGTATGTTATTGTTTCGCCTCGATTATATGTGATATTGCAACAGGCTATCACATATTGTTAAAAAAAAAAAAAAAAAAAAATATTAGGAGCTCTGTCTTGTTAGCATGTGCAGCCTAAGCAAATAGGTCCATCATCATAGAGTTTATAGATTTATAAACTAACCGAAGTACAAGAACTAATTTTATTACTGGGAGCCCTGTCTTATTCTCATGTGCAGTCTAGGTAAATTAGTTTATCGCCAAAGGTCTTTGACTTACCGTCAAACCTACGCTAGGTAACTGATACGAACTGAAAAGTAATGGCACGCATACCTAAGATACCATGCAATAATGCTACTTACAAAGCCTGGGCAACATGGCTTCACCAATGAGTTAACTGACTTACTGCCACCTACGATAGACAAATAAATTTATTTGAACTGATCAAATGGAAGGCAATGCCTTACATATCCTAAGACAATGTAATCTCCTCGACGCCTTAGCATTGCGTGGACCGTGGGCGCAAGCGATGTTTCTGATTCAAAACATACCGCCTTATGGTACGCCATTTGGTATGTTATTGTTTCGCCTCGATTATGTGATATTGCAACAGGCTATCACATATTGTTAAAAAAAAAAAAAAAAAAAAGAAACTATTGATCTTTCACCCAGGGCTCTGTCTTAAAACATACTTTGCAAAGCTATATGCCCATCATCAAAGAGTCTACTGACTTATCGTTCAAGCTTACTTTAGGTAATTGGCTTGTTTGGCTACTAGAGCTCTGTCTTGTTAGCATGTGCAGCCTAGGCAAATAGGTCCATCTTCAGAGAGTCTATTGACTTTTCATCCAGGAGCACTGTCTTATCAACATATGCAGCAAGGCGAATAGGCCCTGTCATCAAAGAGTCTACTGACTTATCGTCCAAGCTTACTTTAGGTAATTGGCTTGTTTGGTTACTAGGAGCTCTGTCTCGTTAGCATGTGCTGCCTAGGCAAATAGGTCCATCATCAGAGAGTCTATTGACTTTTCATCCTGGAGCACTGTCTTATCAACATCTGCAGCAAAGGCGAATAGGCGTGATCAAAGAGTCTACTGACTTATCGTCCAAGCTTACTTTAGGTAATTGGCTTGTTTGGTTACTAGGGCTCTGTCTCGTTAGCATGTGCTGCCTAGGCAAATAGGTCCATCATCAGAGAGTCTACTTTTCATCCAGGAGCACTGTCTTATCAACATGCACAAAGGCGAATAGGCCCGTCATCAAAGAGTCTACTGACTTATCGTCCAAGCTTACTTTAGGTAATTGGCTTGTTTGGTTATTAGGAGCTCTGTCTCGTTAGCACGTGCTGCCTAGGCAAATTGGTCTATCATCAGAGAGTCTATTGACTTTTCATCCAGGAGCACTGTCTTATCAACATCTGCAGCAAAGGCAATTAAGCCCGTGATCAAAGAGTCTACCGACTTATCGTCCAAACTTACTTTAGGTAATTGGCTTGTTTGGTTATTAGGAGCTCTGTCTTGTTAGCATGTGCAGCCTAAGCAAATAGGTCCATCATCATAGAGTTTATAGATTTATAAACTAACCGAAGTACAAGAACTAATTTTATTACTGAAGCCCTGTCTTATTCTCATGTGCAGTCTAGGTAAATTAGTTTATCGCCAAAGGGTCTTTTGACTTACCGTCCAAACCTACGCTAGGTAACTGATACGAACTGAAAAGTAATGGCACGCATACCTAAGATACCATGCAATAATGCTACTTACAAAGCCTGGGCAACATGGCCTTCACCAATGAGTTAACTGACTTACCCACCTACGATAGACAAATAAATTTATTTGAACTGATCAAATGGAAGGCAATGCCTTACATATCCTAAGACAATGTAATCTCCTCGACGCCTTAAGCATTGCGTGGACCACCGTGGGCGCAAGCGATGATTCTGATTCAAAACATACCGCTCTTATGGTACGCCATTTGGTATGTTATTGTTTCGCCTCGATTATATGTGATATTGCAACAGGCTATCACATATTGTTAAAAAAAAAAAAAAAAAAAAAAAGGCATCATATTTCAGCATTAAAAAGGAAACTATCCAGCATTTTTCTGAAGGCATTCAATCAGCTATCTAAAGCAGCATTCTTTCTTGGAGGACTTTAATCCAAGACGAACATAACCTTATTCGTGGAGAACTAACGTTGGGCATTTTTCTGGAAAGCGTCCATTCAGCAATTTACAACATCTATCATCAATCTATCTTCTAAAAGCATCACTGGTATGTGCGTTTTTATGATATTTTTCTCGAGATGGGGTGGGTGAACTGCGGATGCAGCAGTCCCCTGAGGTTTCGTTTTCTTCAGGACGTGTTTTTTTGTTCATCTGCCATGTGCTGAGGCATAGTTCACTTCTCTCTAATATGATACTCAACTGCAGCTGATTTTCTAGCCTCTTTCAACACATTTTCTGTTAGTGTGGTCTGCTTTTCTACATTTTCAATGTTTTAATATTCTCTAAAATTTAATGAGCATTTCTTTCAAAGTCTCCTGCACTCTTTTGATTAATTTGGACACTAAATTGATTACTGTTAGCCTATCTTCTCTCTAAATAATTTGTCTATATTTATTGCTACTTTTCTCTGAGTTATAGTTTGTCTACAATTTTGCTATTAATCACAATACTTATCATTTATTTGCAGAATGAATGATTTTTAGCTAGTTTACAACTAAATTTCCAGCCACTCTTAACACACTTCTATTAGTATAGTCTGCTCTTTCTGCATTTCCAATATTAGAATATTTTTTAAACTCTAAAAGACGTTTCTTTTAGTGTTTTCTGCGCTCTTTTGGTTAGTCTTGATACTTAATATTATTATTTTTAGTTCAGCTTTTCTCTGAGCTATAGTCTGTCTACAATTTTTGCTATTTTGTACTTATCTTTTATTTGCGAATGAATTTTTTTAATATGTTTAACTAAATTTCTAAATCTCACTTTTAACACTTTACTATTAGTATAGTCTGCTCTTTCTGCATTTCCAATATTATAATATTTTAAAACTCTAATAGACGTTTCTTTTAGTGTTTTCTGCGCTCTTTGGTTAGTCTTGATTACTAAATTATTATTTTCTTATGTAGCTCAGCTTTTTGTAGTAAATTATGTGATATTAATTTAATAGTTTGATCTTTAATTCGTTTGCAACTAGTTATCTTGCCACTACATCTAGTATTTAAATAGCTTATTCTCTTGCTGTCACATTAAATACTTCAAGGTTGTTTATGATGTATTCCATATTGCTAGTGTTTCCAGGCATTCCTGCACATAGGTTGATCAACCAATCCATATTAGCGTTAGTGTTTCAACTATGAGTTCTGCAATGTTGGCTTACCAACTTGCTCTTTCATTGCTGCAATTGTTGGCTTGTTTCTTTTGAATGATTGTTTAAATTGTTTAACTAGCAAGTGCTCGCTTGGCAAAACAACCAAGCAACCTAAGCCCCATGTAGGGCGCAAGCGATGTATCTGATCCAAAGCATACCCGACCTTTTCCTTGGTCCTCCTACTTGTATGCTTTGTTTCACAATGTTTATATGTATCAATGCAATAGGCTGGTATATTGAGAACCCTATCCTCATGTATCTTAAGTTAATATTTGCTTTGGTTACGTCTGGGTTATCAGTCATACACAGTCTTGCTATCCCTTATTCTCTTCAGCTTCTAATCATCTAAATCTTCATTTCTTGATCTGATTGGGTTTTTCTGGGTTTTCCCGATCCTTGCAATAAATGTTGGATCAATCAATCATCCCCACATTAGTTACTTTTCAATGTTCACAACATTCTAAAATTATACTACTAACTATTCTTTAATTTAATAAATTTGGCTCTAAGTTAATAAATTAACATACAAATACTGTGTTTATTTTAATCGTTAATATTAAGTGGCGAAAAGGTCTTATTGTACCGGGCCTGGCAGTGGCACTTCAAGCTTCTTGATTTTGACAGACCTTCAATGGCTGGAATTGTTTTGTGCTGGGGCTTGGGCTGGAGCTGAGCTGAGACTTCTGTTGACATTGCATTTCATTTTACTTGGTTGTTTCTAAATTGTACTCCTTTCTGCTTGAGCTTAAATGCTATTATGTTTTTTATTTAATGGTTTGATGCTTTGGTTTGATCGGCCGGCTTGTGGTTACACTATTTCTGTATCCTGTTAATGCTGTCTATTCAATACAATGCGTGCCTGTAGACAACTAACACTCTGCTTTCTATATCTAGGACAGCGCAATGCCTAATTACATTGGTAGTCATTAGTGATTTCTGACTTCTTCTTCGTTAAGTATGATTTGTAGGGTAGTACATGTGTAAGTACCCTTATCTTGCAACAGGTCCATCTTCAAAGAGTCTTTTTTATCTAGGACAGCGCAATGCCTAATTACATTGGTAGTCATTAGTTATTTCTGACTTCTTCTTCGTTAAGTATGATTTGTAGGGTAGTACATGTGTAAGTACCCTTATCTTGCAACAGGTCCATCTTCAAAGAGTCTTTTGACTTTCTGTTCTAACTTACATTAGGTAACTGGCTTCTGGGAGCTCTGCCTTGTTAGCCTTGGCAAATGGGCCCATCATCAGTGTGTCTATTGATTCTGTCTAAGCCTACTTTAGGTAATTGGCTTGATTGGTTTTCTGGGAGCTCTGTCTTGTTAGCATGCGCAGCATAGGCAAATAGGTTTATCATCAGAGAGTCTATTGACCTTTCACCCAGGAGGTCTGTCTTAAAACATACTTTGCAAAGGCTAATAGGCCCATCATCAAAGAGTCTACTGACTTATCGTTCAAGCTTACTTAAGGTAATTGGCTTGTTTGGCTACTAGAGCTCTGTCTTGTTAGCATGTGCAGCCTAGGCAAATAGGTCCATCTTCAGAGAGTCTATTGACTTTTCATCCAGGAGCACTGTCTTATCAACATATGCAGCAAAGGCGAATAGGCCCGTCATCAAAGAGTCTACTGACTTACCGTCCAAGCTTACTTTAGGTAATTGGCTTGTTTGGTTACTAGAGCTCTGTCTCGTTAGCATGTGCTGCCTAGGCAAATAGGTCCATCATCAGAGAGTCTATTGACTTTTCATCCAGGAGCACTGTCTTATCAACATATGCAGCAAAGGCGAATAGGCCCGTCATCAAAGAGTCTACTGACTTATCACGTCCAAGCTTACTTTAGGTAATTGGCTTGTTTGGTTACTAGGAGCTCTGTCTCGTTAGCATGTGCTGCCTAGGCAAATAGGTCCATCATCAGAGGAGCACTGTCTTATCAACATATGCAGCAAAGGCGAATAGGCCCGTCATCAAAGAGTCTACTGACTTACCGTCCAAGCTTACTTTAGGTAATTGGCTTGTTTGGTTACTAGGAGCTCTGTCTCGTTAGCATGTGCTGCCTAGGCAAATAGGTCCATCATCAGAGAGTCTATTGACTTTTCATCCAGGAGCACTGTCTTATCAACATCTGCAGCAAAGGCGAATAGGCCCGTGATCAAAGAGTCTACTGACTTATCGTCCAAACTTACTTTAGGTAATTGGCTTGTTTGGTTACTAGAGCTCTGTCTCGTTAGCATGTGCAGCCTAAGCAAATAGGTCCATCATCATAGAGTCTATTGACTTTTCATCCAGGAGCACTGTCTTATCAACATCTGCAGCAAAGGCAATAGCCCGTGATCAAAGAGTCTACCGACTTATCGTCCAAACTTACTTTAGGTAATTGGCTTGTTTGGTTTTAGAGCTCTGTCTTGTTAGCATGTGCAGCCTAAGCAAATAGGTCTATCATCATAGAGTTTATAGATTTATAAACTAACGAAGTACAATAACTAATTTTATTACTGGGAGCCCTGTCTTATTCTCATGTGCAGTCTAGGTAAATTAGTTTATCGCCAAGGGTCTTTGACTTACCGTCCAAACCTGCTAGGTAACTGATACGAATTGAAAAGTAATGGCACGCATACCTAAGATACCATGCAATAATGCTACTTACAAAGCCTGGGCAACATGGCCCTTCACCAATGAGTTAACTGACTTACTGCCACCTACGATAGACAAATAAATTTATTTGAACTGATCAAATGGAAGGCAATGCCTTACATATCCTAAGACAATGTAATCTCCTCGACGCCTTAAGCATTGCGTGGACCCCACCGTGGGCGCAAGCGATGATTCTGATTCAAAACATACCGCTCTTATGGTACGCCATTTGGTATGTTATTGTTTCTCGATTATATGTGATATTGCAACAGGCTATCACATATTGTTAAAAAAAAAAAAAAACTGTTGAATTGCATTTCATTTTACTTGGTTGTTTCTAAATTCTAACTTTTCTGCTTGAGCTTAAATGCTATTATGTTTTTTATTTAATGGTTTGATGTTTGGTTTGATCGGCGGCTTGTGGTTACACTATTTCTGTATCCTAATGCTGTCTATTCAATACAATGCGTGCCTAGACAACTAACACTCTGCTTTCTATATCTAGGACAGCAATGCCTAATTACATTGGTAGTCATTAGTGATTTCTGACTTCTTCTTCGTTAAGTATGATTTGTAGGGTAGTACATGTGTAAGTACTTATCTTGCAACAGGTCCATCTTCAAAGAGTCTTTTATCTAGGACAGCGCAATGCCTAATTACATTGGTAGTCATTAGTTATTTCTGACTTCTTCTTCGTTAAGTATGATTTGTAGGGTAGTACATGTAAGTACCCTTATCTTGCAACAGGTCCATCTTCAAAGAGTCTTTTGACTTTCTGTTCTAACTTACATTAGGTAACTGGCTTCTGGGGCTCTGCCTTGTTAGCCTTGGCAAATGGGCCCATCATCAGTGTGTCTATTGACTTCTTTCTGTCTAAGCCTACTTTAGGTAATTGGCTTGATTGGTTTTCTGGGAGCTCTGTCTTGTTAGCATGCGCAGCATAGGCAAATAGGTTTATCATCAGAGAGTCTATTGACCTTTCACCCAGGAGGTCTGTCTTAAAACATACTTTGCAAAGGCTAATAGGCCCATCATCAAAGAGTCTACTGACTTATCGTTCAAGCTTACTTTAGGTAATTGGCTTGTTTGGCTACTAGGAGCTCTGTCTTGTTAGCATGTGCAGCCTAGGCAAATAGGTCCATCTTCAGAGAGTCTATTGACTTTTCATCCAGGAGCACTGTCTTATCAACATATGCAGCAAAGGCGAATAGGCCCGTCATCAAAGAGTCTACTGACTTACCGTCCAAGCTTACTTTAGGTAATTGGCTTGTTTGGTTACTAGGAGCTCTGTCTCGTTAGCATGTGCTGCCTAGGCAAATAGGTCCATCATCAGAGGAGCACTGTCTTATCAACATCTGCAGCAAAGGCGAATAGGCCGTGATCAAAGAGTCTACCGACTTATCGTCCAAACTTACTCTAGGTAATTGGCTTGTTTGGTTACTAGGAGCTCTGTCTCGTTAGCATGTGCTGCCTAGGCAAATAGGTCCATCATCAGAGAGTCTATTGACTTTTCATCCAGGAGCACTGTCTTATCAACATATGCAACAAAGGCGAATAGGCCCGTCATCAAAGAGTCTACTGACTTACCGTCCAAGCTTACTTTAGGTAATTGGCTTGTTTGGTTACTAGGAGCTCTGTCTCGTTAGCATGTGCTGCCTAGGCAAATAGGTCCATCATCAGAGAGTCTATTGACTTTTCATCCAGGAGCACTGTCTTATCAACATCTGCAGCAAAGGCGAATAGGCCCGTGATCAAAGAGTCTACCGACTTATCGTCCAAACTTACTCTAGGTAATTGGCTTGTTTGGTTATTAGGAGCTCTGTCTCGTTAGCATGTGCAGCCTAAGCGAATAGGTCCATCATCATAGAGTCTATTGACTTTTCATCCAGGAGCACTGTCTTATCAACATCTGCAGCAAAGGCAATTTAGCCCGTGATCAAAGAGTCTACCGACTTATCGTCCAAGCTTACTTTAGGTAATTGGCTTGTTTGGTTTTTAGGAGCTCTGTCTTGTTAGCATGTGCAGCCTAAGCAAATAGGTCTATCATCATAGAGTTTATAGATTTATAAACTAACCGAAGTACAATAACTAATTTTATTACTGGGAGCCCTGTCTTATTCTCATGTGCAGTCTAGGTAAATTAGTTTATCGCCAAGGGGTCTTTTGACTTACCGTCCAAACCTACGCTAGGTAACTGATACGAATTGAAAAAGTAATGGCACGCATACCTAAGATACCATGCAATAATGCTACTTACAAAGCCTGGGCAACATGGCCCTTCACCAATGAGTTAACTGACTTACTGCCACCTACGATAGACAAATAAATTTATTTGAACTGATCAAATGGAAGGCAATGCCTTACATATCCTAAGACAATGTAATCTCCTCGACGCCTTAAGCATTGCGTGGACCCCACCGTGGGCGCAAGCGATGATTCTGATTCAAAACATACCGCTCTTATGGTACGCCATTTGTATGTTATTGTTTCGCCTCGATTATATGTGATATTGCAACAGGCTATCACATATTGTTAAAAAAAAAAAAAAAAAAAAAAACTAATAGACGTTTCTTTTAGTGTTTTCTGCGCTCTTTTGGTTAGTCTTGATACTTAATATTATTATTTTTAGTTCAGCTTTTCTCTGAGCTATAGTCTGTCTACAATTTTGCTATTAATCACAATACTTATCTTTTATTTTGAATGAATGATTTTAACTAGTTTACAACTAAATTTCTAGCCACTTTTAACACTTTACTATTAGTATAGTCTGCTCTTGCCAATATTATAATATTTTTAAAACTCTAATAGACGTTTCTTTTAGTGTTTTCTGCGCTTTTGGTTAGTCTTGATTACTATATTATTATTTTCTTTGTAGCTCAGCTTTTCTGTAAATTATAGTTTGATATTAATTCGTAAGTGATTGATCTTTAATTAGTTTGCAACTAGTTATCTTGCCACTACATCTATTATTTAAATAGCTTATTCTCTGCTGTCCCACATGCACATATACTAGTCAATGTTGTTTATGATGTATTCCATATTGCTAGTATTTCACAGGCATTCCTTAGGCTGATCAACCAATCCTTAGCGTTGACCAACTATGAGTTGGCTGCAATTGTTGGCTTAATTCGTACTTGCTCTTTCATTGATGGCTTGTTTCTTTTGAATGATTGTTTAAACTAAAGCAAGTGCTCGCCTTGGCAAAACAACCTAAGCAACGCGTGGTCCCCATGTAGGGCGCAAGCGATGTATCTGATCCAAAGCATACCCGACCTTTTCCTTGGTCCTCCTACTTGTAGGCTGGTGCATATTGAGAACCCTTGTGGATCCATATATGCTTATTTATAAGAAATTTTTATATCGTTCTATGACTTTTCTGTCACTTTAATAATTTCTGCTCTGCTCTTTGACTTTGTTCTAATCAAGCATGCCTTGATTTCTGCTGTCAAATTCTCACCTCAATAATTTGACTTTGTTCTAACCAAGTATGCCTTGATTTCCTGCTGTCAAACTCACTTCAGTAATTTCTCTGAAAATTTTCTCACTTTGGATTTAACATTCATAGAGGCAACATCATTAAAGTAAGTTTCTCTTCTCTTTTAATTCTTTTGGTTAAACATAATGATTTTATGATTAACCCTGATCATAGGGTCATATTTCAGCATTAAAAAAAGAAACTATCAGCATTTTTCTGAAGGCATTCAATCAGCTATCTAAAAGCAGCATTCTTTCTTGGAGGACTTTAATCCAAAGACGAACATAACCTTATTCGTGGAGAACTAACGTTGGGCATTTTTCTGGAAAGCGTCCATTCAGCAATTTACAACATCTATCATCAATCTATCTTCTAAAGCATCACTGGTATGTGCGTTTTATGATATTTTTCTCGAGATGGGTGGGTGAACTGCGGATGCAGCAGTCCCCTGAGGTTTCGTTTTCTTCAGGACGTGTTTTTTTGTTCATCTGCCATGTGCTGAGGCATAGTTCACTTCTCTCTAATATGATACTCAACTGCAGCTGATTTTCTAGCCTCTTTCAACACATTTTCTGTTAGTGTGGTCTGCTTTTTCTACATTTTCAATGTTTTAATATTCTCTAAAATTTAATGAGCATTTCTTTCAAAGTCTCCTGCACTCTTTTGATTAATTTGGACACTAAATATGATTACTGTTAGCCTATCTTCTCTCTAAACAATAATTTGTCTATATTTATTGCTACTTTTCTCTGAGTTATAGTTTGTCTACAATTTTGCTATTAATCACAATACTTATCATTTATTTGCGAATGAATGATTTTTAGCTAGTTTACAACTAAATTTCCAGCCACTCTTAACACACTTCTATTAGTATAGTCTGCTCTTTCTGCATTTCCAATATTAGAATATTTTTTAAACTCTAAAAGACGTTTCTTTTAGTGTTTTCTGCGCTCTTTTGGTTAGTCTTGATACTTAATATTATTATTTTTAGTTCAGCTTTTCTCTGAGCTATTAATCACAATACTTATCTTTTATTTGCGAATGAATGATTTTTAACTAGTTTACAACTAAATTTCTATTCACTTTTAACACTTTACTATTAGTATAGTCTGCTCTTTCTGCATTTCCAATATTATAATATTTTTAAAACTCTAATAGACGTTTCTTTTAGTGTTTTCTGCGCTCTTTTGGTTAGTCTTGATTACTAATATTATTATTTTCTTTGTAGCTCAGCTTTTCTGTAAATTATAGTTTGATATTAATTCGTAAGTGATTGATCTTTAATTAGTTTGCAACTAGTTATCTTGCCACTACATCTATTATTTAAATAGCTTATTCTCTGCTGTCCCACATGCACATATACTAGTCAAGGTTGTTTATGATGTATTCCATATTGCTAGTGTTTCACAGGCATTCCTTAGGCTGATCAACCAATCCTTAGCGTTGACCAACTATGAGTTGGCTGCAATTGTTGGCTTAATTCGTACTTGCTCTTTCATTGATGGCTTGTTTCTTTTGAATGATTGTTTAAACTAAAGCAAGTGCTCGCCTTGGCAAAACAACCTAAGCAACGCGTGGTCCCCATGTAGGGCGCAAGCGATGTATCTGATCAAAGCATACCCGACCTTTTCCTTGGTCCTCCTACTTGTATGCTTTGTTTCACAATGTTTATATGTATCAATGCAATAGGCTGGTGCATATTGAGAACCCTATCCTCATGTATCTTAAGTTAATATTTGCTTTGGTTACGTCTGGGTTATCAGTCATACACAGTCTTGCTATCCCTTATTCTCTTTCAGCTTCTAATCATCTAAATCTTCATTTCTTGATCTGATTGGGTTTTTCTGGGTTTTCCCGATCCTTGCAATAAATGTTGGATCAATCAATCATCCCCACATTAGTTACTTTTCAATGTTCACAACATTCTAAAATTATACTACTAACTATTCTTTAATTGAATAAATTTGGCTCTAAGTTAATAAATTAACATACAAAATACTGTGTTTATTTTAATCGTTAATATTAGTGGCGAAAAAGGTCTTATTGTACCGGGCCTGGCAGTGGCACTTCCAAGCTTCTTGATTTTGACAGACCTTCAATGGCTGGAATTGTTTTGTGCTGGGGCTTGGGCTGGAGCTGAGCTGAGACTTCTGTTGACATTGCATTTCATTTTACTTGGTTGTTTCTAAATTGTACTCCTTTCTGCTTGAGCTTAAATGCTATTATGTTTTTATTTAATGGTTTGATGCTTTGGTTTGATCGGCTTGTGGTTACACTATTTCTGTATCCTGTTAATGCTGTCTATTCAATACAATGCGTGCCTGTAGACAACTAACACTCTGCTTTCTATATCTAGGACAGCGCAATGCCTAATTACATTGGTAGTCATTAGTGATTTCTGACTTCTTCTTCGTTAAGTATGATTTGTAGGTAGTACATGTGTAAGTACCCTTATCTTGCAACAGGTCCATCTTCAAAGAGTCTTTTATCTAGGACAGCGCAATGCCTAATTACATTGGTAGTCATTAGTTATTTCTGACTTCTTCTTCGTTAAGTATGATTTGTAGGGTAGTACATGTGTAAGTACCTTATCTTGCAACAGGTCCATCTTCAAAGAGTCTTTTGACTTTCTGTTCTAACTTACATTAGGTAACTGGCTTCTGGGAGCTCTGCCTTGTTAGCCTTGGCAAATGGGCCCATCATCAGTGTGTCTATTGACTTTCTGTCTAAGCCTACTTTAGGTAATTGGCTTGATTGGTTTTCTGGGAGCTCTGTCTTGTTAGCATGCGCAGCATAGGCAAATAGGTTTATCATCAGAGAGTCTATTGACCTTTCACCCAGGAGGTCTGTCTTAAAACATACTTTGCAAAGGCTAATAGGCCCATCATCAAAGAGTCTACTGACTTATCGTTCAAGCTTACTTTAGGTAATTGGCTTGTTTGGCTACTAGGAGCTCTGTCTTGTTAGCATGTGCAGCCTAGGCAAATAGGTCCATCTTCAGAGAGTCTATTGACTTTTCATCCAGGAGCACTGTCTTATCAACATATGCAGCAAAGGCGAATAGGCCCGTCATCAAAGAGTCTACTGACTTACCGTCCAAGCTTACTTTAGGTAATTGGCTTGTTTGGTTACTAGGAGCTCTGTCTCGTTAGCATGTGCTGCCTAGGCAAATAGGTCCATCATCAGAGAGTCTATTGACTTTTCATCCAGGAGCACTGTCTTATCAACATATGCAGCAAAGGCGAATAGGCCCGTCATCAAAGAGTCTACTGACTTATCGTCCAAGCTTACTTTAGGTAATTGGCTTGTTTGGTTACTAGGAGCTCTGTCTCGTTAGCATGTGCTGCCTAGGCAAATAGGTCCATCATCAGAGGAGCACTGTCTAATCAACATCTGCAGCAAAGGCGAATAGGCCCGTGATCAAAGAGTCTACTGACTTATCGTCCAAGCTTACTTTAGGTAATTGGCTTGTTTGGTTACTAGGAGCTCTGTCTCGTTAGCATGTGCTGCCTAGGCAAATAGGTCCATCATCAGAGAGTCTATTGACTTTTCATCCAGGAGCACTGTCTTATCAACATCTGCAGCAAAGGCGAATAGGCCCGTGATCAAAGAGTCTACTGACTTATCGTCCAAACTTACTTTAGGTAATTGGCTTGTTTGGTTATTAGGAGCTCTGTCTCGTTAGCATGTGCTGCCTAGGCAAATAGGTCCATCATCAGAGAGTCTATTGACTTTTCATCCAGGAGCACTGTCTTATCAACATCTGCAGCAAAGGCAATAGGCCCGTGATCAAAGAGTCTACCGACTTATCGTCCAAACTTACTTTAGGTAATGGCTTGTTTGGTTTTTAGGAGCTCTGTCTTGTTAGCATGTGCAGCCTAAGCAAATAGGTCTATCATCATAGAGTTTATAGATTTATAAACTAACCGAAGTACAATAACTAATTTTATTACTGGGAGCCCTGTCTTATTCTCATGTGCAGTCTAGGTAAATTAGTTTATCGCCAAGGGGTCTTTTGACTTACCGTCCAAACCTACGCTAGGTAACTGATACGAATTGAAAAAGTAATGGCACGCATACCTAAGATACCATGCAATAATGCTACTTACAAAGCCTGGGCAACATGGCCTTCACCAATGAGTTAACTGACTTACTGCCACCTACGATAGACAAATAAATTTATTTGAACTGATCAAATGGAAGGCAATGCCTTACATATCCTAAGACAATGTAATCTCCTCGACGCCTTAAGCATTGCGTGGACCCCACCGTGGGCGCAAGCGATGATTCTGATTCAAAACATACCGCTCTTATGGTACGCCATTTGGTATGTTATTGTTTCGCCTCGATTATATGTGATATTGCAACAGGCTATCACATATTGTTAAAAAAAAAAAAAAAAAAAAAATTTTTGCTATTAATCACAATACTTATCTTTTATTTGCGAATGAATGATTTTTTAACTAGTTTACAACTAAATTTCTAGCCACTTTTAACACACTCCTATTAGTATAGTCAGCTCTTTCTGCATTTCCAATATTAGAATATTTTTAAACTCTAATAGACCTTTCTTTTAGTGTCTTCTGCGCTCTTTTGGTTAGTCTGATTAGCTAAAATTAATATTTTTTAGTCCAGCTTTTTTCTAAGCTATAGTTTTTCTACAATTTTTGCTATTAATCACAATACTTATCTTTTATTTGCGAATGAATGATTTTTAACTAGTTAACAACTAAATTTCTAGCCTCTTTTAACACATCTCTATTAGTATAGTCTGCTCTTTCTGCATTTCCAATATTAGAATATTTTTAATCTCTAATAGACGTTACTTTTAGTGTTTTCTGCGCTCTTTTGGTTAGTCTTGATACTTAATATTATTATTTTTAGTTCAGCTTTTCTCTGAGCTACAGTCTGTCTACAATTTTGCTATTAATCACAATACTTATCTTTATTTTTGAATGAATGATTTTTTAACTAGTTTACAAATAAATTTCTAGCCACTTTTAGCACATTTCTATTAATATAGTCTACTCTTTCAGCATTTCCAATATTAAAATATTTTTAATTCTCTAATAGACATTTCTTTTAGTGTTTTCTGCGCTCTTTTGGTTAGTCTGATTAGCTAATATTATTATTTTTATACCCGTTACTAAAAAAATAAGTAAAAGGGTATATTGTGTTCGTTGGAATGTATGTAACAGGGAGAAGGAGGCATCTCCGACACTATAAAGTATATATATTCTTGATCAGCATCAATAGCCGAGTCGATATAGCCATGTGTGTCTGTCCGTCTGTCCGTCCGTCCGTCTGTCCGTCTGTCTGTCCGTCCGTCCGTCCGTCCGTCCGTATGAACAAAAGGATCTCAGAGACTATAAGAGATAGAGATACCAAACTTTCACTCACAGACTTCTATATACCCCACGCAGATCAAGTTTGTTTCAAATTGAAGCTACGCCCCCTCCGCCCCCGCAAATAGCGAAAAACCTTTCGCTCGTCTGTTTGAACAAAGGGATCTCAGACTATAAGAGATAGCGTAACCAAATTTGACAAACAGATTTCTATATACCTTACGCAGATCAAGTTTGTTTCAAATTTAAGCCACGAAAATCGCGAAAAACCACCACACCCCCAGTTTTTATGATAATACGTTTTTTGTGAAAATAAACGTTATCTATTAGTATTATCTATTATCCCACTGAATTGCATCAAGATCGGACAAGTAGAACGGCAGTTATGGCGATTTAATGTTTTCAAAGTAATTTCTTTAAACAAAAGGATCTCAGAGTATAAAGAGATAGAATAACCAAATTTGGCTCGCAGATTTCTCTACACACCACGCAGGTCAAGTTTATCAGGTCATTTTATCACGCCCCCCTTGCCCTCGCAAATCGCGAAAACCACCACACCCACAGTATTTAAGATAATACGCTTTTGTGGGTGTTAGAGTTGCAAGTTGTTATTATCTATTATCCTATAAAATTGCAGCAAGATCGGACAAGTAGAACAGCAGTATTAACGTGCCGAAGCTCTTGAAGCAAAATTAGCTCCTTAGAGTATGCAATAGTTTTAATATTGTTAGACAACAAAAATGCATCAAATAATTCTCAACTGGTTCTGACGACGCAAATATGACATTCGGCTTGAATCGCTACTCGACTCAACCCAAATGGTACCGATGAATCTTCAATGATGATTGAACTGGCATCTATCGAATCGTATTGAGCATACTCCCTGCATTTATGCAAGTGTAGTATGTTGTTGAGCGTGTCAAGTCACCGGTTACCATATAGAGAGGTCGCTAGCCAAGGGGATTGACATTTAGCAAAATTATAAACCTGAAGAAGTTTCTAATTTAAAATTTTTTGAATCGACAACTAAGTAACAACAGCAACACAATATGCCAAGCAAACTTTTCTGTCATTCTTGTGCCTAAGAATTCTCAACTGGATTCAGGCAATATAAAATAACAAAATCCCTTTTTCTTAAAAAAAAAATTCTTAAAAAAATACTTTTATACATATTTAAGTTAAGTAACGGGTATCCTATGGTCGGGATCTCGACTATAACCTTTCTATTTTTACTGTTACAATATTTATACACGTTACTTAAAAAATAAGCAAAAGGGTATATTTTGTTCGTTGGAATGTATGTAACAGGGAGAAGGAGGCATCTCCGACCCTATAAAGTATATATATTCTTGATCAGCATCAACAGCCGAGTCAATATAGCCATGTGTGTCTGTCCGTCTGTTCGTCCGTCCGTCCGTATGAATAAAAGGAACTCAGAGACTATAAGAGATGGAGATACCAAACTTTCACTCACAGACTTCTATATACCCCACGCAGATCAAGATTGTTTCAAATTGAAGACACGCCCCCTCCATCCCCGCAAATAGCGAAAGGCCGTTCGCTAGATTCGAAAGATCGGACAAGTAGAACAGTAGTATTAACGTGCCAAAGTTCTTGAAGTAAAAGTGTTGTGGGTTATTGGTTGTATATTGTGGCCTGTTACTCAGTAGAGGGGTCGGTAACCAAAGAGATTTAAAAGTTGTCCCAAAATCTTTTGTATTAGGTTTCAACTAAGTCACAACAGCAACACAATATGGCATTCAAACCTTTTTATCATTCTTGCGCCTTAAAATTCTCAACTATTTCTAGTCACGCAATGATGACTTTAAGTTTAAATTGTTTGTCAACTAGCAGAAACGGTACTGAGGATGAAAAATTAACATCTCTTGAAATCATGCTCCTTGCATTTATGCAAGTAGTGTGTTACTTCCTTACTTCATATCGACAGTACATTTTTTCTAATAAAAAAATTTGTTTACAATACTTTTATATATATTTATATTAAGTAACGGGTATCCTACTGTTGGGATCTCGACTGTAGCCTTTCCGACTTGTTTTTAGTTCAGCTTTTCTCTAAGTTATAGTTTGTCTATATTTATTGCTATTAACCACAATACTTATCTTATTTTGAATGAACGATTTTTAGCTAGCTTACAACTAAATTTCCAGCCACTTTTAACACACTCCTATTAGTATAGTCTGCTCTTTCTGCATTTCCAATATTAGAATATTTTTAAACTCTAATAGACCTTTCTTTTAGTGTCTTCTGCGCTCTTTTGGTTAGTCTGATTAGCTAATATTAATATTTTTTAGTTCAGCTTTTCTCTAAGTTATAGTTTGTCTTCAATTACTGCTATTAATCACAATACTTATCTTTTATATGCGAATGAATGATTTTTAGCTAGCTTACAACTAAATTTCTAGCCACTATTAACACATTTCTACCTGTATAGTCTGCTCTTTCTGCATTTTTAGAATACTCCTAACACTAATAGATACTACTTTAGGGTTTTCTGCGCTTTCTGGTTAGTCTTGATTCCTAATATTATTATTTTCTTTTGTAGTTCAGCTTTTCTGTAAGTTATAGTTTGATATTAATTCGTAAGTGATTGATCTTTAATTGGTTTGCAGCTAGTTATCTTGCCAATACATCTATTAATTAAATAGCTTATTCTCTGCTGACCCTCATGCACATATACTAGTCAAGGTTGTTTATGATGTATTCCATTTTGCTAGTGTACCACAGGCATTCCTTAGGCTGATCAACCAATCCTTAGCGTTGACCAACTATGAGTTGGCTGCAATTGTTGGCTTAATTCGTACTTGCTCTTTCATTGATGGCTTGTTTCTTTTGAATGATTGTTTAAACTAAAGCAAGTGCTCGCCTTGGCAAAACAACCTAAGCAACGCGTGGTCTCCATGTAGGGCGCAAGCGATGTATCTGATCCAAAGCATACCCGACCTTTTCCTTGGTCCTCCTATCCTCATGTATCTTAAGTTAATATTTGCTTTGGTTACGTCTGGGTTATCAGTCATACACAGTCTTGCTATCCCTTATTCTCTTTCAGCTTCTAATCATCTAAATCTTCATTTCTTGATCTGATTGGGTTTTTCTGGGTTTTCCCGATCCTTGCAATAAATGTTGGATCAATAGTTAATCCTCATCCCCACATTAGTTACTTTTCAATGTTCACAATATTCTAAAATTATACTACTAACTATTCTTTAATTGAATAAATTTGGCTCTAAGTTAATAAATTAACATACAAAATACTGTGTTTATTTTAATCGTTAATATTAAGTGGCGAAAAAGGTCTTATTGTGCCGGGCCTGGCAGTGGCACTTCCAAGCTTCTTGATTTTGACAGACCTTCAATGGCTGGAATTGTTTTGTGCTGGGGCTTGGGCTGGAGCTGAGCTGAGACTTCTGTTGACATTGCATTTCATTTTACTTGATCGCTTTTAAATTGTACTTCTTTCTGCTTGAGCTTAAATACTATTTAATGATTTGATGCTTTGGTTTGATCGGCCTGCTTGTGGTTACACTATTGCTGTATCCTGTTAATGCAGTCTATTCAATACTTTGTAGCAATGCGTGCCTGTAGATTACTAACACCCTGCTTTCTTTATCTAGGACAGCGCAATGCCTAATTACATTGGTAGTGATTAGTGATTTCTGACTTCTTCTTCGTTAAGTATGATTTGTAGGGTAGTACATGTGTAAGTACCCTTATCTTGCAACAGGTCCATCTTCAAAGAGTCTTTTGACTTTCTGTTCTAACTAACATTAGGTAACTGGCTTCTGGGAGCTCTGCCTTGTTAGCCTTGGCAAATGGGCCCATCATCAGTGTGTCTATTGACTTTCTGTCTAAGCCTACTTTAGGTAATTGGCTTAATTGGTTTTCTGGGAGCTCTGTCTTGTTAGCATGCGCAGCATAGGCAAATAGGTCCATCATCAGAGAAACTATTGATCTTTCACCCAGGAGCTCTGTCTTAAAACATACTTTGCAAAGGCTAATATGCCCATCATCAAAGAGTCTACTGACTTATCGTTCAAGCTTACTTTAGGTAATTGGCTTGTTTGGTTACTAGGAGCTCTGTCTTGTTAGCATGTGCAGCCTAGGCAAATAGGTCTATCTTCAGAGAGTCTATTGACTTTTCATCCAGGAGCACTGTCTTATCAACATATGCAGCAAAGGCGAATAGGCCCGTCATCAAAGAGTCTACTGACTTACCGTCCAAGCTTACTTTAGGTAATTGGCTTGTTTGGTTACTAGGAGCTCTGTCTCGTTAGCATGTGCTGCCTAGGCAAATAGGTCCATCATCAGAGAGTCTATTGACTTTTCATCCTGGAGCACTGTCTTATCAACATCTGCAGCAAAGGCGAATAGGCCCGTGATCAAAGAGTCTACCGACTTATCGTCCAAACTTACTCTAGGTAATTGGCTTGTTTGGTTATTAGGAGCTCTGTCTCGTTAGCATGTGCAGCCTAAGCGAATAGGTCCATCATCATAGAGTCTATTGACTTTTCATCCAGGAGCACTGTCTTATCAACATCTGCAGCAAAGGCAATTAAGCCCGTGATCAAAGAGTCTACCGACTTATCGTCCAAACTTACTTTAGGTAATTGGCTTGTTTGGTTATTAGGAGCTCTGTCTTGTTAGCATGTGCAGCCTAAGCAAATAGGTCCATCATCATAGAGTTTATAGATTTATAAACTAACCGAAGTACAAGAACTAATTTTATTACTGGGAGCCCTGTCTTATTCTCATGTGCAGTCTAGGTAAATTAGTTTATCGCCAAAGGGTCTTTTGACTTACCGTCCAAACCTACGCTAGGTAACTGATACGAACTGAAAAAGTAATGGCACGCATACCTAAGATACCATGCAATAATGCTACTTACAAAGCCTGGGCAACATGGCCCTTCACCAATGAGTTAACTGACTTACTGCCACCTACGATAGACAAATAAATTTATTTGAACTGATCAAATGGAAGGCAATGCCTTACATATCCTAAGACAATGTAATCTCCTCGACGCCTTAAGCATTGCGTGGACCCCACCGTGGGCGCAAGCGATGATTCTGATTCAAAACATACCGCTCTTATGGTACGCCATTTGGTATGTTATTGTTTCGCCTCGATTATATGTGATATTGCAACAGGCTATCACATATTGTTAAAAAAAAAAAAAAAAAAAAAAGCGTCCATTCAGCAATTTAACATCTATCATCAATCTATCTTCTAAAAGCATCACTGGTATGTGCGTTTTATGATATTTTCTCTCGAGATGAACTGCGGATGCAGCAGTCCCCTGAGGTTTCGGTTTCTTCAGGACGTGTTTTTTGTTCATCTGCCATGTGCTGAGGCATAGTTCACTCTCTAATATGATACTCAACTGCAGCTGATTTTCTAGCCTCTTTCAACACATTTTCTGTTAGTGTGGTCTTTTTCTACATTTTCAATGTTTTAATATTCTCTAAAATTTAATGAGCATTTCTTTCAAAGTCTCCTGCACTCTTTTGATTAATTTGGACACTAAATATGATTACTGTTAGCCTATCTTCTCTCTAAACAATAATTTGTCTATATTTATTGCTACTTTTCTCTGAATTATAGTTTGTCTACAATTTTGCTATTAATCACAATACTTATCATTTATTTGCGAATGAATGATTTTTAGCTAGTTTACAACTAAATTTCCAGCCACTCTTAATACACTTCTATTAGTATAGTCTGCTCTTTCTGCATTTCCAATATTAGAATATTTTTAAAACTCTAATAGACCTTTCTTTTAGTGTCTTCTGCGCTCTTTTGGTTAGTCTGATTAGCTAATATTAATATTTTTTAGTTCAGCTTTTCTCTAAGTTATAGTTTGTCTTCAATTGATGCTATTAATCACAATACTTATCTTTTATATGCGAATGAATGATTTTTAGCTAGCTTACAACTAAATTTCTAGCCACTATTAACACATTTCTACCTGTATAGTCTGCTCTTTCTGCATTTTAGATTACTCTAACACTAATAGATACTACTTTAGGGTTTTCTGCACTTTCTGGTTAGTCTTGATTCCTAATATTATTATTTTCTTTTGTAGTTCAGCTTTTCTGTATGTTATAGTTTGATATTAATTCGTAAATGATTGATCTTTAATTTTTGTTTAGTAATCTTGCCAATACATCTATTAATTAAATAGTTTATTCTCTGCTGACCCTCATGCACATATACTAGTCAAGGTTGTTTATGATGTATTCCATTTTGCTAGTGTACCACAGGCATTCCTTAGGCTGATCAACCAATCCTTAGCGTTGACCAACTATGAGTTGGCTGCAATTGTTGGCTTAATTCGTACTTGCTCTTTCATTGATGGCTTGTTTCTTTTGAATGATTGTTTAAACTAAAGCAAGTGCTCGCCTTGGCAAAACAACCTAAGCAACGCGTGGTCCCCATGTAGGGCGCAAGCGATGTATCTGATCAAAGCATACGACCTTTTCCTTGGTCCTCCTACTTGTAGGCTGGTGCATATTGAGAACCCTTGTGGGTCCATATATGCATATTTATAAGAAATTTATATCGTTCTATGACTTTTCTGTCACTTTAATAATTTCTGCTCTGCTCTTTGACTTTGTTCTATTCAAGCATGCCTTGATTTCCTGCTGTCAAATTCACCTCAATAATTTGACTTTGTTCTAACCAAGTATGCCTTGATTTCCTGCTGTCAAATTCTTACTTCAGTAATTTCTCTGAAAATTTTCTCACTTTGGATTTAACATTCATAGAGGCAACATCATTAAAGTAAGTTTCTCCTCTTTTTTATTCTTTTGGTTAAACATAATGATTTTATGATTAACCCTGATCATAGGGACGTCATATTTCAGCATTAAAAGAAACTATCCAGCATTTTCTGAAGGCATTCAATCAGCTGTCTAAAAGCAGCAGTCTTTCTTGGAGGACTTTAATCCAAAGACGAACATAACCTTATTCGTGGAGAACTAACGTTGGGCATTTTTCTGGAAAGCGTCCATTCAGCAATTTACAACATCTATCATCAATCTATCTTCTAAAAGCATCACTGGTATGTGCGTTTTATGATATTTTTCTCTCGAGATGGGGTGGGTGAACTGCGGATGCAGCAGTCCCCTGAGGTTTCGTTTTCTTCAGGACGTGTTTTTGTTCATCTGCCATGTGCTGAGGCATAGTTCACTTCTCTAATATGATACTCAACTGCAGCTGATTTTCTAGCCTCTTTCAACACATTTTCTGTTAGTGTGGTCTGCTTTTTCTACATTTTCAATGTTTTAATATTCTCTAAAATTTAATGAGCATTTCTTTCAAAGTCTCCTGCACTCTTTTGATTAATTTGGACACTAAATATGATTACTGTTAGCCTATCTTCTCTCTAAACAATAATTTGTCTATATTTATTGCTACTTTTCTCTGAGTTATAGTTTGTCTACAATTTTGCTATTAATCACAATACTTATCATTTATTTGCGAATGAATGATTTTTAGCTAGTTTACAACTAAATTTCCAGCCACTCTTAACACACTTCTATTAGTATAGTCTGCTCTTTCTGCATTTCCAATATTAGAATATTTTTTAAACTCTAATAGACGTTTCTTTTAGTGTTTTCTGCGCTCTTTTGGTTAGTCTTGATTACTAATATTATTATTTTCTTTGTAGCTCAGCTTTTCTGTAAATTATAGTTTGATATTAATTCGTAAGTGATTGATCTTTAATTAGTTTGCAACTAGTTATCTTGCCACTACATCTATTATTTAAATAGCTTATTCTCTGCTGTCCCACATGCACATATACTAGTCAAGGTTGTTTATGATGTATTCCATATTGCTAGTGTTTCACAGGCATTCCTTAGGCTGATCAACCAATCCTTAGCGTTGACCAACTATGAGTTGGCTGCAATTGTTGGCTTAATTCGTACTTGCTCTTTCATTGATGGCTTGTTTCTTTTGAATGATTGTTTAAACTAAAGCAAGTGCTCGCCTTGGCAAAACAACCTAAGCAACGCGTGGTCCCCATGTAGGGCGCAAGCGATGTATCTGATCCAAAGCATACCCGACCTTTTCCTTGGTCCTCCTACTTGTATGCTTTGTTTCACAATGTTTATATGTATCAATGCAATAGGCTGGTGCATATTGAGAACCCTATCCTCATGTATCTTAAGTTAATATTTGCTTTGGTTACGTCTGGGTTATCAGTCATACACAGTCTTGCTATCCCTTATTCTCTTTCAGCTTCTAATCATCTAAATCTTCATTTCTTGATCTGATTGGGTTTTTCTGGGTTTTCCCGATCCTTGCAATAAATGTTGGATCAATCAATCATCCCCACATTAGTTACTTTTCAATGTTCACAACATTCTAAAATTATACTACTAACTATTCTTTAATTGAATAAATTTGGCTCTAAGTTAATAAATTAACATACAAAATACTGTGTTTATTTTAATCGTTAATATTAAGTGGCGAAAAAGGTCTTATTGTACCGGGCCTGGCAGTGGCACTTCCAAGCTTCTTGATTTTGACAGACCTTCAATGGCTGGAATTGTTTTGTGCTGGGGCTTGGGCTGGAGCTGAGCTGAGACTTCTGTTGACATTGCATTTCATTTTACTTGGTTGTTTCTAAATTGTACTCCTTTCTGCTTGAGCTTAAATGCTATTATGTTTTTATTTAATGGTTTGATGCTTTGGTTTGATCGGCCGGCTTGTGGTTACACTATTTCTGTATCCTGTTAATGCTGTCTATTCAATACAATGCGTGCCTGTAGACAACTAACACTCTGCTTTCTATATCTAGGACAGCGCAATGCCTAATTACATTGGTAGTCATTAGTGATTTCTGACTTCTTCTTCGTTAAGTATGATTTGTAGGTAGTACATGTGTAAGTACCTTATCTTGCAACAGGTCCATCTTCAAAGAGTCTTTTTTATCTAGGACAGCGCAATGCCTAATTACATTGGTAGTCATTAGTTATTTCTGACTTCTTCTTCGTTAAGTATGATTTGTAGGGTAGTACATGTGTAAGTACCCTTATCTTGCAACAGGTCCATCTTCAAAGTCTTTTGACTTTCTGTTCTAACTTACATTAGGTAACTGGCTGGGGCTCTGCCTTGTTAGCCTTGGCAAATGGGCCCATCATCAGTGTGTCTATTGACTTTCTGTCTAAGCCTACTTTAGGTAATTGGCTTGATTGGTTTTCTGGGAGCTCTGTCTTGTTAGCATGCGCAGCATAGGCAAATAGGTTTATCATCAGAGAGTCTATTGACCTTTCACCCAGGAGGTCTGTCTTAAAACATACTTTGCAAAGGCTAATAGGCCCATCATCAAAGAGTCTACTGACTTATCGTTCAAGCTTACTTTAGGTAATTGGCTTGTTTGGCTACTAGGAGCTCTGTCTTGTTAGCATGTGCAGCCTAGGCAAATAGGTCCATCTTCAGAGAGTCTATTGACTTTTCATCCAGGAGCACTGTCTTATCAACATATGCAGCAAAGGCGAATAGGCCCGTCATCAAAGAGTCTACTGACTTACCGTCCAAGCTTACTTTAGGTAATTGGCTTGTTTGGTTACTAGGAGCTCTGTCTCGTTAGCATGTGCTGCCTAGGCAAATAGGTCCATCATCAGAGGAGCACTGTCTTATCAACATCTGCAGCAAAGGCGAATAGGCCCGTGATCAAAGAGTCTACCGACTTATCGTCCAAACTTACTCTAGGTAATTGGCTTGTTTGGTTACTAGGAGCTCTGTCTCGTTAGCATGTGCTGCCTAGGCAAATAGGTCCATCATCAGAGAGTCTATTGACTTTTCATCCAGGAGCACTGTCTTATCAACATATGCAACAAAGGCGAATAGGCCCGTCATCAAAGAGTCTACTGACTTACCGTCCAAGCTTACTTTAGGTAATTGGCTTGTTTGGTTACTAGGAGCTCTGTCTCGTTAGCATGTGCTGCCTAGGCAAATAGGTCCATCATCAGAGAGTCTATTGACTTTTCATCCAGGAGCACTGTCTTATCAACATCTGCAGCAAAGGCGAATAGGCCCGTGATCAAAGAGTCTACCGACTTATCGTCCAAACTTACTCTAGGTAATTGGCTTGTTTGGTTATTAGGAGCTCTGTCTCGTTAGCATGTGCAGCCTAAGCGAATAGGTCCATCATCATAGAGTCTATTGACTTTTCATCCAGGAGCACTGTCTTATCAACATCTGCAGCAAAGGCAATTTAGCCCGTGATCAAAGAGTCTACCGACTTATCGTCCAAGCTTACTTTAGGTAATTGGCTTGTTTGGTTTTAGAGCTCTGTCTTGTTAGCATGTGCAGCCTAAGCAAATAGGTCTATCATCATAGAGTTTATAGATTTATAAACTAACCTGAAGTACAATAACTAATTTTATTACTGGGAGCCCTGTCTTATTCTCATGTGCAGTCTAGGTAAATTAGTTTATCGCCAAGGGGTCTTTTGACTTACCGTCCAAACCTACGCTAGGTAACTGATACGAATTGAAAAAGTAATGGCACGCATACCTAAGATACCATGCAATAATGCTACTTACAAAGCCTGGGCAACATGGCCCTTCACCAATGAGTTAACTGACTTACTGCCACCTACGATAGACAAATAAATTTATTTGAACTGATCAAATGGAAGGCAATGCCTTACATATCCTAAGACAATGTAATCTCCTCGACGCCTTAAGCATTGCGTGGACCCCACCGTGGGCGCAAGCGATGATTCTGATTCAAAACATACCGCTCTTATGGTACGCCATTTGGTATGTTATTGTTTCGCCTCGATTATATGTGATATTGCAACAGGCTATCACATATTGTTAAAAAAAAAAAAAAAAAAAAAAATCATCAGAGAGCACTGTCTTATCAACATCTGCAGCAAGGCGAATAGGCCGTGATCAAAGAGTCTATGACTTATCGTCCAAACTTACTCTAGGTAATTGGCTTGTTTGGTTACTAGAGCTCTGTCTCGTTAGCATGTGCTGCCTAGGCAAATAGGTCCATCATCAGAGAGTCTATTACTTTTCATCCAGGAGCACTGTCTTATCAACATATGCAACAAAGGCGAATAGGCCGTCATCAAAGAGTCTACTGACTTACCGTCCAAGCTACTTTAGGTAATTGGTTTGTTTGGTTACTAGAGCTCTGTCTCGTTAGCATGTGCTGCCTAGGCAAATAGGTCCATCATCAGAGAGTCTATTGACTTTTCATCCAGGAGCACTGTCTTATCAACATCTGCAGCAAAGGCGAATAGGCCCTGTGATCAAGAGTCTACCGACTTATCGTCCAAACTTACTCTAGGTAATTGGCTTGTTGTTTGGTTATTAGGAGCTCTGTCTCGTTAGCATGTGCAGCCTAAGGAATAGGTCCATCATCATAGAGTCTATTGACTTTTCATCCAGGAGCACTGTCTTATCAACATCTGCAGCAAAGGCTTAGCCCTGTGATCTACCGACTTATCGTCCAAGCTTACTTTAGGTAATTGGCTTGTTTGGTTTTAGGAGCTCTTGTTAGCATGTGCAGCCTAAGCAAATAGGTCTATCATCATAGAGTTTATAGATTTATAAACAACCGAAGTACAATAACTAATTTTATTACTGGGAGCCCTGTCTTATTCTCATGTGCAGTCTAGGTAAATTAGTTTATCAAGGGGTCTTTTGACTTACCGTCCAAACCTACGCTAGGTAACTGATACGAATTGAAAAGTAATGGCACGCATACCTAAGATAATGCAATAATGTTGCTTACAAAGCCTGGGCAACATGGCCTTCACCAATGAGTTAACTGACTTACTGCCACCTACGATAGACAAATAAATTTATTTGAACTGATCAAATGGAAGGCAATGCCTACATATCCTAAGACAATGTAATCTCCTCGACGCCTTAAGCATTGCGTGGACCCCACCGTGGGCGCAAGCGATGATTCTGATTCAAAACATACCGCTCTTATGGTACGCCATTTGGTATGTTATTGTTTCTTCGATTATATGTGATATTGCAACAGGCTATCACTGTTAAAAAAAAAAAAAAAAACTTATCATTTATTTGTGAATGAATGATTTTTAGCTAGTTACAACTAAATTTCCAGCCACTCTTAACACACTTCTATTAGTATAGTCTGCTCTTTCTGCATTTCCAATATTAGAATATTTTTTAAACTCTAATAGACGTTTCTTTTAGTGTTTTCTGCGCTCTTTTGGTTAGGTTTGATACTTAATATTATTAGTTTTAGTTCAGCTTTTCTCTGAGCTATAGTCTGTCTACAATTTTTGCTATTAATCACAATACTTATCTTTTATTTGCGAATGAATGATTTTTAACTAGTTTACAACTAAATTTCTAGCCACTTTTAACACTTTACTATTAGTATAGTCTGCTCTTTCTGCATTTCCAATATTATAATATTTTTAAAACTCTAATAGACGTTTCTTTTAGTGTTTTCTGCGCTCTTTGGTTAGTCTTGATTACTTATTATTTTCTTTGTAGCTCAGCTTTTCTGTAAATTATAGTTTGATATTAATTCGTAAGTGATTGATCTTTAATTAGTTTGCAACTAGTTATCTTGCCACTACATCTATTATTTAAATAGCTTATTCTCTGCTGTCCCACATGCACATATACTAGTCAAGGTTGTTTATGATGTATTCCATATTGCTAGTGTTTCACAGGCATTCCTTAGGCTGATCAACCAATCCTTAGCGTTGACCAACTATGAGTTGGCTGCAATTGTTGGCTTAATTCGTACTTGCTCTTTCATTGATGGCTTGTTTCTTTTGAATGATTGTTTAAACTAAAGCAAGTGCTCGCCTTGGCAAAACAACCTAAGCAACGCGTGGTCCCCATGTAGGGCGCAAGCGATGTATCTGATCCAAAGCATACCCGACCTTTTCCTTGGTCCTCCTACTTGTATGCTTTGTTTCACAATGTTTATATGTATCAATGCAATAGGCTGGTGCATATTGAGAACCCTATCCTCATGTATCTTAAGTTAATATTTGCTTTGGTTACGTCTGGGTTATCAGTCATACACAGTCTTGCTATCCCTTATTCTCTTTCAGCTTCTAATCATCTAAATCTTCATTTCTTGATCTGATTGGGTTTTTCTGGGTTTTCCCGATCCTTGCAATAAATGTTGGATCAATCAATCATCCCCACATTAGTTACTTTTCAATGTTCACAACATTCTAAAATTATACTACTAACTATTCTTTAATTGAATAAATTTGGCTCTAAGTTAATAAATTAACATACAAAATACTGTGTTTATTTTAATCGTTAATATTAAGTGGCGAAAAAGGTCTTATTGTACCGGGCCTGGCAGTGGCACTTCCAAGCTTCTTGATTTTGACAGACCTGCAATGGCTGGAATTGTTTTGTGCTGGGGCTTGGGCTGGAGCTGAGCTGAGACTTCTGTTGACATTGCATTTCATTTTACTTGGTTGTTTCTAAATTGTACTCCTTTCTGCTTGAGCTTAAATGCTATTATGTTTTTATTTAATGGTTTGATGCTTTGGTTTGATCGGCCGGCTTGTGGTTACACTATTTCTGTATCCTGTTAATGCTGTCTATTCAATACAATGCGTGCCTGTAGACAACTAACACTCTGCTTTCTATATCTAGGACAGCGCAATGCCTAATTACATTGGTAGTCATTAGTGATTTCTGACTTCTTCTTCGTTAAGTATGATTTGTAGGGTAGTACATGTGTAAGTACCCTTATCTTGCAACAGGTCCATCTTCAAAGAGTCTTTTTTATCTAGGACAGCGCAATGCCTAATTACATTGGTAGTCATTAGTTATTTCTGACTTCTTCTTCGTTAAGTATGATTTGTAGGGTAGTACATGTGTAAGTACCCTTATCTTGCAACAGGTCCATCTTCAAAGAGTCTTTTGACTTTCTGTTCTAACTTACATTAGGTAACTGGCTTCTGGGAGCTCTGCCTTGTTAGCCTTGGCAAATGGGCCCATCATCAGTGTGTCTATTGACTTTCTGTCTAAGCCTACTTTAGGTAATTGGCTTGATTGGTTTTCTGGGAGCTCTGTCTTGTTAGCATGCGCAGCATAGGCAAATAGGTTTATCATCAGAGAGTCTATTGACCTTTCACCCAGGAGGTCTGTCTTAAAACATACTTTGCAAAGGCTAATAGGCCCATCATCAAAGAGTCTACTGACTTATCGTTCAAGCTTACTTTAGGTAATTGGCTTGTTTGGCTACTAGGAGCTCTGTCTTGTTAGCATGTGCAGCCTAGGCAAATAGGTCCATCTTCAGAGAGTCTATTGACTTTTCATCCAGGAGCACTGTCTTATCAACATATGCAGCAAAGGCGAATAGGCCCGTCATCAAAGAGTCTACTGACTTACCGTCCAAGCTTACTTTAGGTAATTGGCTTGTTTGGTTACTAGGAGCTCTGTCTCGTTAGCATGTGCTGCCTAGGCAAATAGGTCCATCATCAGAGGAGCACTGTCTTATCAACATCTGCAGCAAAGGCGAATAGGCCCGTGATCAAAGAGTCTACCGACTTATCGTCCAAACTTACTCTAGGTAATTGGCTTGTTTGGTTACTAGGAGCTCTGTCTCGTTAGCATGTGCTGCCTAGGCAAATAGGTCCATCATCAGAGAGTCTATTGACTTTTCATCCAGGAGCACTGTCTTATCAACATATGCAACAAAGGCGAATAGGCCCGTCATCAAAGAGTCTACTGACTTACCGTCCAAGCTTACTTTAGGTAATTGGCTTGTTTGGTTACTAGGAGCTCTGTCTCGTTAGCATGTGCTGCCTAGGCAAATAGGTCCATCATCAGAGAGTCTATTGACTTTTCATCCAGGAGCACTGTCTTATCAACATCTGCAGCAAAGGCGAATAGGCCCGTGATCAAAGAGTCTACCGACTTATCGTCCAAACTTACTCTAGGTAATTGGCTTGTTTGGTTATTAGGAGCTCTGTCTCGTTAGCATGTGCAGCCTAAGCGAATAGGTCCATCATCATAGAGTCTATTGACTTTTCATCCAGGAGCACTGTCTTATCAACATCTGCAGCAAAGGCAATTTAGCCCGTGATCAAAGAGTCTACCGACTTATCGTCCAAGCTTACTTTAGGTAATTGGCTTGTTTGGTTTTTAGGAGCTCTGTCTTGTTAGCATGTGCAGCCTAAGCAAATAGGTCTATCATCATAGAGTTTATAGATTTATAAACTAACCGAAGTACAATAACTAATTTTATTACTGGGAGCCCTGTCTTATTCTCATGTGCAGTCTAGGTAAATTAGTTTATCGCCAAGGGGTCTTTTGACTTACCGTCCAAACCTACGCTAGGTAACTGATACGAATTGAAAAGTAATGGCACGCATACCTAAGATACCATGCAATAATGCTACTTACAAAGCCTGGGCAACATGGCCCTTCACCAATGAGTTAACTGACTTACTGCCACCTACGATAGACAAATAAATTTATTTGAACTGATCAAATGGAAGGCAATGCCTTACATATCCTAAGACAATGTAATCTCCTCGACGCCTTAAGCATTGCGTGGACCCCACCGTGGGCGCAAGCGATGATTCTGATTCAAAACATACCGCTCTTATGGTACGCCATTTGGTATGTTATTGTTTCGCCTCGATTATATGTGATATTGCAACAGGCTATCACATATTGTTAAAAAAAAAAAAAAAAAAAGCGTCATATTTCAGCATTAAAAAAGGAAACTATCCAGCATTTTTCTGAAGGCCTTCAATCAGCTATCTAAAAGCAGCATTCTTTCTTGGAGGACTTTAATCCAAAGACGAACATAACCTTATTCGTGGAGAACTAACGTTGGGCATTTTTCTGGAAAGCGTCCATTCAGCAATTTACAACATCTATCATCAATCTATCTTCTAAAAGCATCACTGGTATGTGCGTTTTATGATATTTTTCTCTCGAGATGGGGTGGGTGAACTGCGGATGCAGCAGTCCCCCTGAGGTTTCGGTTTCTTCAGGACGTGTTTTTTGTTCATCTGCCATGTGCTGAGGCATAGTTCACTTCTCTCTAATATGATACTCAACTGCAGCTGATTTTCTAGCCTCTTTCAACACATTTTCTGTTAGTGTGGTCTGCTTTTTCTACATTTTCAATGTTTTAATATTCTCTAAAATTTAATGAGCATTTCTTTCAAAGTCTCCTGCACTCTTTTGATTAATTTGGACACTAAATATGATTACTGTTAGCCTATCTTCTCTCTAAACAATAATTTGTCTATATTTATTGCTACTTTTCTCTGAATTATAGTTTGTCTACAATTTTGCTATTAATCACAATACTTATCATTTATTTGCGAATGAATGATTTTTAGCTAGTTTACAACTAAATTTCCAGCCACTCTTAATACACTTCTATTAGTATAGTCTGCTCTTTCTGCATTTCCAATATTAGAATATTTTTAAAACTCTAATAGACCTTTCTTTTAGTGTCTTCTGCGCTCTTTTGGTTAGTCTGATTAGCTAATATTAATATTTTTTAGTTCAGCTTTTCTCTAAGTTATAGTTTGTCTTCAATTGATGCTATTAATCACAATACTTATCTTTTATATGCGAATGAATGATTTTTAGCTAGCTTACAACTAAATTTCTAGCCACTATTAACACATTTCTACCTGTATAGTCTGCTCTTTCTGCATTTTTAGAGTACTCCTAACACTAATAGATACTACTTTAGGGTTTTCTGCGCTTTCTGGTTAGTCTTGATTCCTAATATTATTATTTTCTTTTGTAGTTCAGCTTTTCTGTATGTTATAGTTTGATATTAATTCGTAAATGATTGATCTTTAATTGGTTTGCAGCTAGTAATCTTGCCAATACATCTATTAATTAAATAGTTTATTCTCTGCTGACCCTCATGCACATATACTAGTCAAGGTTGTTTATGATGTATTCCATTTTGCTAGTGTACCACAGGCATTCCTTAGGCTGATCAACCAATCCTTAGCGTTGACCAACTATGAGTTGGCTGCAATTGTTGGCTTAATTCGTACTTGCTCTTTCATTGATGGCTTGTTTCTTTTGAATGATTGTTTAAACTAAAGCAAGTGCTCGCCTTGGCAAAACAACCTAAGCAACGCGTGGTCCCCATGTAGGGCGCAAGCGATGTATCTGATCCAAAGCATACCCGACCTTTTCCTTGGTCCTCCTACTTGTAGGCTGGTGCATATTGAGAACCCTTGTGGGTCCATATATGCATATTTATAAGAAATTTTTATATCGTTCTATGACTTTTCTGTCACTTTAATAATTTCTGCTCTGCTCTTTGACTTTGTTCTAATCAAGCATGCCTTGATTTCCTGCTGTCAAATTCTCACCTCAATAATTTGACTTTGTTCTAACCAAGTATGCCTTGATTTCCTGCTGTCAAATTCTTACTTCAGTAATTTCTCTGAAAATTTTCTCACTTTGGATTTAACATTCATAGAGGCAACATCATTAAAGTAAGTTTCTCCTCTCTTTTTTATTCTTTTGGTTAAACATAATGATTTTATGATTAACCCTGATCATAGGGCGTCATATTTCAGCATTAAAAAAGGAAACTATCCAGCATTTTTCTGAAGGCATTCAATCAGCTGTCTAAAAGCAGCAGTCTTTCTTGGAGGACTTTAATCCAAAGACGAACATAACCTTATTCGTGGAGAACTAACGTTGGGCATTTTTCTGGAAAGCGTCCATTCAGCAATTTACAACATCTATCATCAATCTATCTTCTAAAAGCATCACTGGTATGTGCGTTTTATGATATTTTTCTCTCGAGATGGGGTGGGTGAACTGCGGATGCAGCAGTCCCCCTGAGGTTTCGTTTTCTTCAGGACGTGTTTTTTGTTCATCTGCCATGTGCTGAGGCATAGTTCACTTCTCTCTAATATGATACTCAACTGCAGCTGATTTTCTAGCCTCTTTCAACACATTTTCTGTTAGTGTGGTCTGCTTTTTCTACATTTTCAATGTTTTAATATTCTCTAAAATTTAATGAGCATTTCTTTCAAAGTCTCCTGCACTCTTTTGATTAATTTGGACACTAAATATGATTACTGTTAGCCTATCTTCTCTCTAAACAATAATTTGTCTATATTTATTGCTACTTTTCTCTGAGTTATAGTTTGTCTACAATTTTGCTATTAATCACAATACTTATCATTTATTATGAATGAATGATTTTTAGCTAGTTTACAACTAAATTTCCAGCCACTCTTAACACACTTCTATTAGTATAGTCTGCTCTTTCTGCATTTCCAATATTAGAATATTTTTAAACTCTAATAGACGTTTCTTTTAGTGTTTTCTGCGCTCTTTTGGTTAGGTTTGATACTTAATATTATTAGTTTTAGTTCAGCTTTTCTCTGAGCTATAGTCTGTCTACAATTTTGCTATTAATCACAATACTTATCTTTTATTTTGAATGAATGATTTTTAACTAGTTTACAACTAAATTTCTAGCCACTTTTAACACTTTACTATTAGTATAGTCTGCTCTTTCTGCATTTCCAATATTATAATATTTTTAAAACTCTAATAGACGTTTCTTTTAGTGTTTTCTGCGCTCTTTTGGTTAGTCTTGATTACTAATATTATTATTTTCTTTGTAGCTCAGCTTTTCTGTAAATTATAGTTTGATATTAATTCGTAAGTGATTGATCTTTAATTAGTTTGCAACTAGTTATCTTGCCACTACATCTATTATTTAAATAGCTTATTCTCTGCTGTCCCACATGCACATATACTAGTCAAGGTTGTTTATGATGTATTCCATATTGCTAGTGTTTCACAGGCATTCCTTAGGCTGATCAACCAATCCTTAGCGTTGACCAACTATGAGTTGGCTGCAATTGTTGGCTTAATTCGTACTTGCTCTTTCATTGATGGCTTGTTTCTTTTGAATGATTGTTTAAACTAAAGCAAGTGCTCGCCTTGGCAAAACAACCTAAGCAACGCGTGGTCCCCATGTAGGGCGCAAGCGATGTATCTGATCCAAAGCATACCCGACCTTTTCCTTGGTCCTCCTACTTGTATGCTTTGTTTCACAATGTTTATATGTATCAATGCAATAGGCTGGTGCATATTGAGAACCCTATCCTCATGTATCTTAAGTTAATATTTGCTTTGGTTACGTCTGGGTTATCAGTCATACACAGTCTTGCTATCCCTTATTCTCTTTCAGCTTCTAATCATCTAAATCTTCATTTCTTGATCTGATTGGGTTTTTCTGGGTTTTCCCGATCCTTGCAATAAATGTTGGATCAATCAATCATCCCCACATTAGTTACTTTTCAATGTTCACAACATTCTAAAATTATACTACTAACTATTCTTTAATTGAATAAATTTGGCTCTAAGTTAATAAATTAACATACAAAATACTGTGTTTATTTTAATCGTTAATATTAAGTGGCGAAAAAGGTCTTATTGTACCGGGCCTGGCAGTGGCACTTCCAAGCTTCTTGATTTTGACAGACCTTCAATGGCTGGAATTGTTTTGTGCTGGGGCTTGGGCTGGAGCTGAGCTGAGACTTCTGTTGACATTGCATTTCATTTTACTTGGTTGTTTCTAAATTGTACTCCTTTCTGCTTGAGCTTAAATGCTATTATGTTTTTATTTAATGGTTTGATGCTTTGGTTTGATCGGCCGGCTTGTGGTTACACTATTTCTGTATCCTGTTAATGCTGTCTATTCAATACAATGCGTGCCTGTAGACAACTAACACTCTGCTTTCTATATCTAGGACAGCGCAATGCCTAATTACATTGGTAGTCATTAGTGATTTCTGACTTCTTCTTCGTTAAGTATGATTTGTAGGGTAGTACATGTGTAAGTACCCTTATCTTGCAACAGGTCCATCTTCAAAGAGTCTTTTTTATCTAGGACAGCGCAATGCCTAATTACATTGGTAGTCATTAGTTATTTCTGACTTCTTCTTCGTTAAGTATGATTTGTAGGGTAGTACATGTGTAAGTACCCTTATCTTGCAACAGGTCCATCTTCAAAGAGTCTTTGACTTTCTGTTCTAACTTACATTAGGTAACTGGCTTCTGGGAGCTCTGCCTTGTTAGCCTTGGCAAATGGGTCATTGGTGTGTCTATGCATAGGCAAATAGGTTTATCATCAGAGAGTCTATTGACCTTTCACCCAGGAGGTCTGTCTTAAAACATACTTTGCAAAGGCTAATAGGCCCATCATCAAAGAGTCTACTGACTTATCGTTCAAGCTTACTTTAGGTAATTGGCTTGTTTAGGAGCTCTGTCTTGTTAGCATGTGCAGCCTAGGCAAATAGGTCCATCTTCAGAGAGTCTATTGACTTTTCATCCAGGAGCACTGTCTTATCAACATATGCAGCAAAGGCGAATAGGCCCGTCATCAAAGAGTCTACTGACTTACCGTCCAAGCTTACTTTAGGTAATTGGCTTGTTTGGTTACTAGGAGCTCTGTCTCGTTAGCATGTGCTGCCTAGGCAAATAGGTCCATCATCAGAGGAGCACTGTCTTATCAACATCTGCAGCAAAGGCGAATAGGCCCGTGATCAAAGAGTCTACCGACTTATCGTCCAAACTTACTCTAGGTAATTGGCTTGTTTGGTTACTAGGAGCTCTGTCTCGTTAGCATGTGCTGCCTAGGCAAATAGGTCCATCATCAGAGAGTCTATTGACTTTTCATCCAGGAGCACTGTCTTATCAACATATGCAACAAAGGCGAATAGGCCCGTCATCAAAGAGTCTACTGACTTACCGTCCAAGCTTACTTTAGGTAATTGGCTTGTTTGGTTACTAGGGCTCTGTCTCGTTAGCATGTGCTGCCTAGGCAAATAGGTCCATCATCAGAGAGTCTATTGACTTTTCATCCAGGAGCACTGTCTTATCAACATCTGCAGCAAAGGCGAATAGGCCCGTGATCAAAGAGTCTACCGACTTATCGTCCAAACTTACTCTAGGTAATTGGCTTGTTTGGTTATTAGGAGCTCTGTCTCGTTAGCATGTGCAGCCTAAGCGAATAGGTCCATCATCATAGAGTCTATTGACTTTTCATCCAGGAGCACTGTCTTATCAACATCTGCAGCAAAGGCAATTTAGACCCGTGATCAAAGAGTCTACCGACTTATCGTCCAAGCTTACTTTAGGTAATTGGCTTGTTTGGTTTTTAGGAGCTCTGTCTTGTTAGCATGTGCAGCCTAAGCAAATAGGTCTATCATCATAGAGTTTATAGATTTATAAACTAACCGAAGTACAATAACTAATTTTATTACTGGGGCCCTGTCTCATTCTCATGTGCAGTCTAGGTAAATTAGTTTATCGCCAAGGGGTCTTTTGACTTACCGTCCAAACCTACGCTAGGTAACTGATACGAATTGAAAAAGTAATGGCACGCATACCTAAGATACCATGCAATAATGCTACTTACAAAGCCTGGGCAACATGGCCTTCACCAATGAGTTAACTGACTTACTGCCACCTACGATAGACAAATAAATTTATTTGAACTGATCAAATGGAAGGCAATGCCTTACATATCCTAAGACAATGTAATCTCCTCGACGCCTTAAGCATTGCGTGGACCCCACCGTGGGCGCAAGCGATGATTCTGATTCAAAACATACCGCTCTTATGGTACGCCATTTGGTATGTTATTGTTTCGCCTCGATTATATGTGATATTGCAACAGGCTATCACATATTGTTAAAAAAAAAAAAAAAAAAATATTTCAGCATTAAAAAAGAAACTATCCAGCATTTTTCTGAAGGCATTCAATCAGCTGTCTAAGCAGTCTTTCTTGGAGGACTTTAATCCAAGACGAACATAACCTTATTCGTGGAGAACTAACGTTGGGCATTTTTCTGGAAAGCGTCCATTCAGCAATTTACAACATCTATCATCAATCTATCTTCTAAAAGCATCACTGGTATGTGCGTTTTATGATATTTTTCTCTCGAGATGGGGTGGGTGAACTGCGGATGCAGCAGTCCCCCTGAGGTTTCGTTTTCTTCAGGACGTGTTTTTTGTTCATCTGCCATGTGCTGAGGCATAGTTCACTTCTCTCTAATATGATACTCAACTGCAGCTGATTTTCTAGCCTCTTTCAACACATTTTCTGTTAGTGTGGTCTGCTTTTTCTACATTTTCAATGTTTTAATATTCTCTAAAATTTAATGAGCATTTCTTTCAAAGTCTCCTGCACTCTTTTGATTAATTTGGACACTAAATATGATTACTGTTAGCCTATCTTCTCTCTAAACAATAATTTGTCTATATTTATTGCTACTTTTCTCTGAGTTATAGTTTGTCTACAATTTTGCTATTAATCACAATACTTATCATTTATTTGCGAATGAATGATTTTTAGCTAGTTTACAACTAAATTTCCAGCCACTCTTAACACACTTCTATTAGTATAGTCTGCTCTTTCTGCATTTCCAATATTAGAATATTTTTTAAACTCTAATAGACGTTTCTTTTAGTGTTTTCTGCGCTCTTTTGGTTAGTCTTGATTACTAATATTATTATTTTCTTTGTAGCTCAGCTTTTCTGTAAATTATAGTTTGATATTAATTCGTAAGTGATTGATCTTTAATTAGTTTGCAACTAGTTATCTTGCCACTACATCTATTATTTAAATAGCTTATTCTCTGCTGTCCCACATGCACATATACTAGTCAAGGTTGTTTATGATGTATTCCATATTGCTAGTGTTTCACAGGCATTCCTTAGGCTGATCAACCAATCCTTAGCGTTGACCAACTATGAGTTGGCTGCAATTGTTGGCTTAATTCGTACTTGCTCTTTCATTGATGGCTTGTTTCTTTTGAATGATTGTTTAAACTAAAGCAAGTGCTCGCCTTGGCAAAACAACCTAAGCAACGCGTGGTCATGTAGGGCGCAAGCGATGTATCTGATCCAAAGCATACCCGACCTTTTCCTTGGTCCTCCTACTTGTATGCTTTGTTTCACAATGTTTATATGTATCAATGCAATAGGCTGGTGCATATTGAGAACCCTATCCTCATGTATCTTAAGTTAATATTTGCTTTGGTTACGTCTATCAGTCATACACAGTCTTGCTATCCCTTATTCTCTTTCAGCTTCTAATCATCTAAATCTTCATTTCTTGATCTGATTGGGTTTTTCTGGGTTTTCCCGATCCTTGCAATAAATGTTGGATCAATCAATCATCCCACATTAGTTACTTTTCAATGTTCACAACATTCTAAAATTATACTACTAACTATTCTTTAATTGAATAAATTTGGCTCTAAGTTAATAAATTAACATACAAAATACTGTGTTTATTTTAATCGTTAATATTAAGTGGCGAAAAAGGTCTTATTGTACCGGGCCAGTGGCACTTCAAGCTTCTTGATTTTGACAGACCTGCAATGGCTGGAATTGTTTTGTGCTGGGGCTTGGGCTGGAGCTGAGCTGAGACTTCTGTTGACATTGCATTTCATTTTACTTGGTTGTTTCTAAATTGTACTCCTTTCTGCTTGAGCTTAAATGCTATTATGTTTTTATTTAATGGTTTGATGCTTTGGTTTGATCGGCCGGCTTGTGGTTACACTATTTCTGTATCCTGTTAATGCTGTCTATTCAATACAATGCGTGCCTGTAGACAACTAACACTCTGCTTTCTATATCTAGGACAGCGCAATGCCTAATTACATTGGTAGTCATTAGTGATTTCTGACTTCTTCTTCGTTAAGTATGATTTGTAGGGTAGTACATGTGTAAGTACCCTTATCTTGCAACAGGTCCATCTTCAAAGAGTCTTTTTTATCTAGGACAGCGCAATGCCTAATTACATTGGTAGTCATTAGTTATTTCTGACTTCTTCTTCGTTAAGTATGATTTGTAGGGTAGTACATGTGTAAGTACCCTTATCTTGCAACAGGTCCATCTTCAAAGAGTCTTTTGACTTTCTGTTCTAACTTACATTAGGTAACTGGCTTCTGGGAGCTCTGCCTTGTTAGCCTTGGCAAATGGGCCCATCATCAGTGTGTCTATTGACTTTCTGTCTAAGCCTACTTTAGGTAATTGGCTTGATTGGTTTTCTGGGAGCTCTGTCTTGTTAGCATGCGCAGCATAGGCAAATAGGTTTATCATCAGAGTCTATTGACCTTTCACCCAGGAGGTCTGTCTTAAAACATACTTTGCAAAGGCTAATAGGCCCATCATCAAAGAGTCTACTGACTTATCGTTCAAGCTTACTTTAGGTAATTGGCTTGTTTGGCTACTAGGAGCTCTGTCTTGTTAGCATGTGCAGCCTAGGCAAATAGGTCCATCTTCAGAGAGTCTATTGACTTTTCATCCAGGAGCACTGTCTTATCAACATATGCAGCAAAGGCGAATAGGCCCGTCATCAAAGAGTCTACTGACTTACCGTCCAAGCTTACTTTAGGTAATTGGCTTGTTTGGTTACTAGGAGCTCTGTCTCGTTAGCATGTGCTGCCTAGGCAAATAGGTCCATCATCAGAGGAGCACTGTCTTATCAACATCTGCAGCAAAGGCGAATAGGCCCGTGATCAAAGAGTCTACCGACTTATCGTCCAAACTTACTCTAGGTAATTGGCTTGTTTGGTTACTAGGAGCTCTGTCTCGTTAGCATGTGCTGCCTAGGCAAATAGGTCCATCATCAGAGAGTCTATTGACTTTTCATCCAGGAGCACTGTCTTATCAACATATGCAACAAAGGCGAATAGGCCCGTCATCAAAGAGTCTACTGACTTACCGTCCAAGCTTACTTTAGGTAATTGGCTTGTTTGGTTACTAGGAGCTCTGTCTCGTTAGCATGTGCTGCCTAGGCAAATAGGTCCATCATCAGAGAGTCTATTGACTTTTCATCCAGGAGCACTGTCTTATCAACATCTGCAGCAAAGGCGAATAGGCCCGTGATCAAAGAGTCTACCGACTTATCGTCCAAACTTACTCTAGGTAATTGGCTTGTTTGGTTATTAGGAGCTCTGTCTCGTTAGCATGTGCAGCCTAAGCGAATAGGTCCATCATCATAGAGTCTATTGACTTTTCATCCAGGAGCACTGTCTTATCAACATCTGCAGCAAAGGCAATTTAGCCCGTGATCAAAGAGTCTACCGACTTATCGTCCAAACTTACTTTAGGTAATTGGCTTGTTTGGTTTTTAGGAGCTCTGTCTTGTTAGCATGTGCAGCCTAAGCAAATAGGTCTATCATCATAGAGTTTATAGATTTATAAACTAACCGAAGTACAATAACTAATTTTATTACTGGGAGCCCTGTCTTATTCTCATGTGCAGTCTAGGTAAATTAGTTTATCGCCAAGGGGTCTTTTGACTTACCGTCCAAACCTACGCTAGGTAACTGATACGAATTGAAAAAGTAATGGCACGCATACCTAAGATACCATGCAATAATGCTACTTACAAAGCCTGGGCAACATGGCCCTTCACCAATGAGTTAACTGACTTACTGCCACCTACGATAGACAAATAAATTTATTTGAACTGATCAAATGGAAGGCAATGCCTTACATATCCTAAGACAATGTAATCTCCTCGACGCCTTAAGCATTGCGTGGACCCCACCGTGGGCGCAAGCGATGATTCTGATTCAAAACATACCGCTCTTATGGTACGCCATTTGGTATGTTATTGTTTCGCCTCGATTATATGTGATATTGCAACAGGCTATCACATATTGTTAAAAAAAAAAAAAAAAAAAAATCAGCATTAAAAAAGGAAACTATCCAGCATTTTTCTGAAGGCATTCAATCAGCTATCTAAAAGCAGCATTCTTTCTTGGAGGACTTTAATCCAAAGACGAACATAACCTTATTCGTGGAGAACTAACGTTGGGCATTTTCTGGAAAGCGTCCATTCAGCAATTTACAACATCTATCATCAATCTATCTTCTAAAAGCATCACTGGTATGTGCGTTTTATGATATTTTCTCTCGAGATGGGGTGGGTGAACTGCGGATGCAGCAGTCCCCATGAGGTTTCGTTTTCTTCAGGACGTGTTTTTTGTTCATCTGCCATGTGCTGAGGCATAGTTCACTTCTCTCTAATATGATACTCAACTGCAGCTGATTTTCTAGCCTCTTTCAACACATTTTCTGTTAGTGTGGTCTGCTTTTTCTACATTTTCAATGTTTTAATATTCTCTAAAATTTAATGAGCATTTCTTTCAAAGTCTCCTGCACTCTTTTGATTAATTTGGACACTAAATATGATTACTGTTAGCCTATCTTCTCTCTAAACAATAATTTGTCTATATTTATTGCTACTTTTCTCTGAGTTATAGTTTGTCTACAATTTTGCTATTAATCACAATACTTATCATTTATTTGCGAATGAATGATTTTTAGCTAGTTTACAACTAAATTTCCAGCCACTCTTAACACACTTCTATTAGTATAGTCTGCTCTTTCTGCATTTCCAATATTAGAATATTTTTTAAACTCTAATAGACGTTTCTTTTAGTGTTTTCTGCGCTCTTTTGGTTAGTCTTGATACTTAATATTATTAGTTTTAGTTCAGCTTTTCTCTGAGCTATAGTCTGTCTACAATTTTTGCTATTAATCACAATACTTATCTTTTATTTGCGAATGAATGATTTTTAACTAGTTTACAACTAAATTTCTAGCCACTTTTAACACTTTACTATTAGTATAGTCTGCTCTTTCTGCATTTCCAATATTATAATATTTTTAAAACTCTAATAGACGTTTCTTTTAGTGTTTTCTGCGCTCTTTTGGTTAGTCTTGATTACTAATATTATTATTTTCTTTGTAGCTCAGCTTTTCTGTAAATTATAGTTTGATATTAATTCGTAAGTGATTGATCTTTAATTAGTTTGCAACTAGTTATCTTGCCACTACATCTATTATTTAAATAGCTTATTCTCTGCTGTCCCACATGCACATATACTAGTCAAGGTTGTTTATGATGTATTCCATATTGCTAGTGTTTCACAGGCATTCCTTAGGCTGATCAACCAATCCTTAGCGTTGACCAACTATGAGTTGGCTGCAATTGTTGGCTTAATTCGTACTTGCTCTTTCATTGATGGCTTGTTTCTTTTGAATGATTGTTTAAACTAAAGCAAGTGCTCGCCTTGGCAAAACAACCTAAGCAACGCGTGGTCCCCATGTAGGGCGCAAGCGATGTATCTGATCCAAAGCATACCCGACCTTTTCCTTGGTCCTCCTACTTGTATGCTTTGTTTCACAATGTTTATATGTATCAATGCAATAGGCTGGTGCATATTGAGAACCCTATCCTCATGTATCTTAAGTTAATATTTGCTTTGGTTACGTCTGGGTTATCAGTCATACACAGTCTTGCTATCCCTTATTCTCTTTCAGCTTCTAATCATCTAAATCTTCATTTCTTGATCTGATTGGGTTTTTCTGGGTTTTCCCGATCCTTGCAATAAATGTTGGATCAATCAATCATCCCCACATTAGTTACTTTTCAATGTTCACAACATTCTAAAATTATACTACTAACTATTCTTTAATTGAATAAATTTGGCTCTAAGTTAATAAATTAACATACAAAATACTGTGTTTATTTTAATCGTTAATATTAAGTGGCGAAAAAGGTCTTATTGTACCGGGCCTGGCAGTGGCACTTCCAAGCTTCTTGATTTTGACAGACCTGCAATGGCTGGAATTGTTTTGTGCTGGGGCTTGGGCTGGAGCTGAGCTGAGACTTCTGTTGACATTGCATTTCATTTTACTTGGTTGTTTCTAAATTGTACTCCTTTCTGCTTGAGCTTAAATGCTATTATGTTTTTATTTAATGGTTTGATGCTTTGGTTTGATCGGCCGGCTTGTGGTTACACTATTTCTGTATCCTGTTAATGCTGTCTATTCAATACAATGCGTGCCTGTAGACAACTAACACTCTGCTTTCTATATCTAGGACAGCGCAATGCCTAATTACATTGGTAGTCATTAGTGATTTCTGACTTCTTCTTCGTTAAGTATGATTTGTAGGGTAGTACATGTGTAAGTACCCTTATCTTGCAACAGGTCCATCTTCAAAGAGTCTTTTTTATCTAGGACAGCGCAATGCCTAATTACATTGGTAGTCATTAGTTATTTCTGACTTCTTCTTCGTTAAGTATGATTTGTAGGGTAGTACATGTGTAAGTACCCTTATCTTGCAACAGGTCCATCTTCAAAGAGTCTTTTGACTTTCTGTTCTAACTTACATTAGGTAACTGGCTTCTGGGAGCTCTGCCTTGTTAGCCTTGGCAAATGGGCCCATCATCAGTGTGTCTATTGACTTTCTGTCTAAGCCTACTTTAGGTAATTGGCTTGATTGGTTTTCTGGGAGCTCTGTCTTGTTAGCATGCAGCATAGGCAAATAGGTTTATCATCAGAGAGTCTATTGACCTTTCACCCAGGAGGTCTGTCTTAAAACATACTTTGCAAAGGCTAATAGGCCCATCATCAAAGAGTCTACTGACTTATCGTTCAAGCTTACTTTAGGTAATTGGCTTGTTTGGCTACTAGGAGCTCTGTCTTGTTAGCATGTGCAGCCTAGGCAAATAGGTCCATCTTCAGAGAGTCTATTGACTTTTCATCCAGGAGCACTGTCTTATCAACATATGCAGCAAAGGCGAATAGGCCCGTCATCAAAGAGTCTACTGACTTACCGTCCAAGCTTACTTTAGGTAATTGGCTTGTTTGGTTACTAGGAGCTCTGTCTCGTTAGCATGTGCTGCCTAGGCAAATAGGTCCATCATCAGAGGAGCACTGTCTTATCAACATCTGCAGCAAAGGCGAATAGGCCCGTGATCAAAGAGTCTACCGACTTATCGTCCAAACTTACTCTAGGTAATTGGCTTGTTTGGTTACTAGGAGCTCTGTCTCGTTAGCATGTGCTGCCTAGGCAAATAGGTCCATCATCAGAGAGTCTATTGACTTTTCATCCAGGAGCACTGTCTTATCAACATATGCAACAAAGGCGAATAGGCCCGTCATCAAAGAGTCTACTGACTTACCGTCCAAGCTTACTTTAGGTAATTGGCTTGTTTGGTTACTAGGAGCTCTGTCTCGTTAGCATGTGCTGCCTAGGCAAATAGGTCCATCATCAGAGAGTCTATTGACTTTTCATCCAGGAGCACTGTCTTATCAACATCTGCAGCAAAGGCGAATAGGCCCGTGATCAAAGAGTCTACCGACTTATCGTCCAAACTTACTCTAGGTAATTGGCTTGTTTGGTTATTAGAGCTCTGTCTCGTTAGCATGTGCAGCCTAAGCGAATAGGTCCATCATCATAGAGTCTATTGACTTTTCATCCAGGAGCACTGTCTTATCAACATCTGCAGCAAAGGCAATTTAGCCGTGATCAAAGAGTCTACCGACTTATCGTCCAAGCTTACTTTAGGTAATTGGCTTGTTTGGTTTTAGAGCTCTGTCTTGTTAGCATGTGCAGCCTAAGCAAATAGGTCTATCATCATAGAGTTTATAGATTTATAAACTAACCGAAGTACAATAACTAATTTTATTACTGGGAGCCCTGTCTTATTCTCATGTGCAGTCTAGGTAAATTAGTTTATCGCCAAGGGGTCTTTTGACTTACCGTCCAAACCTACGCTAGGTAACTGATACGAATTGAAAAAGTAATGGCACGCATACCTAAGATACCATGCAATAATGCTACTTACAAAGCCTGGGCAACATGGCCCTTCACCAATGAGTTAACTGACTTACTGCCACCTACGATAGACAAATAAATTTATTTGAACTGATCAAATGGAAGGCAATGCCTTACATATCCTAAGACAATGTAATCTCCTCGACGCCTTAAGCATTGCGTGGACCCCACCGTGGGCGCAAGCGATGATTCTGATTCAAAACATACCGCTCTTATGGTACGCCATTTGGTATGTTATTGTTTCGCCTCGATTATATGTGATATTGCAACAGGCTATCACATATTGTTAAAAAAAAAAAAAAAAAAAAGTAATTCCTTTCAGCGTAATGAGCTGTTTTGGGTAACTGCTGTCACATTCGCTATCGGATACATTTCGACGGGCTCGATGTGTGAGTGAATGCGCTATCTCTTACTGAGCAGTCATTTGTTGAGCTCACGTATATGCTCCTCTTGCGCTTGCAGCCTGACTTGGCTAAACTTTTCAAAGCTTTTTTGCATAGTGTGACACAAACCATTACTGCCCAACAAACATTTTACTACGCCATCCTTGCCTCAGGTATCAGTCTTGACTATTATTTTTGGTTTGTGATTAAGCAGCTTATATTCAAACCACGTCAACTCGAGCAACTTTCTAGGTAGCTCTTTGTTATAGCCTGGCCACCAACAAAATCGTAAGGATTAAAATATGTCGTTTAATTTTCTAGACCTACTGTGCGATTTCCGCCAACTATTCTAGGTTTACATTTTAGTTCGGCATTATTTGCATATACTTGATTAAGATAAATTATCTACACAATCCACATAATCACAGTCTAGATTTACCCTAGTACTAGACTCTAACTTTATCCTAAAATTAAAATTTTAATATTCACCCTAGCCATACCTTATAGGTAATATTTTAGGCATTAACTTTTTGCTATAATCTAGAAATAATATTAGCTGCTAATTTATTCTACATACTCGAATCATAAATATATACTATAGTATATAGATTTTGATCACTACTATTAATTAGGGCATCGACACATTCATTAAGAAGTCAGCCACTTAGCTATTCAGCTAGTCATTTAGAAATGGCAGACAAACAGCCAGTAACAGACAGTTGCTCCCAAAGCGGTTGTCATCTCCCCCAGCCTCATAGTCTTTCTGGTCATGAAATGTCGATAAACTGTTTAAATGGGAGCGGAAATGGTAATGTCCGTTCAGAACATGGATTTTCCTCCGCCCCAGATGCCATATACAGATCAAGCGTGACATGTAATCACTGCAGTTCATTGAACGACTGTCTCGGAGTGGCATCAGTCGTCCCCGGTGATAGTGATAGCACTGTCATTGTAGATGTCGTTATTAGTCGGTTAATTCTGCTGACTCAGGAGGTTGTCCATCATCATGCGTATCGATACTCTCGCCACCGACACACTCTGCCACACCTCCTCGAACGTTTTCAACACCTCCACCACCGCCACAAGCTACACTAGTAAGGCCATAGAGCCATTATTATTGGCGAATCAAAATTCCCAGTACATCGACAGCAGCAACAGCAGCGAAACACGCTCTGAATACTCCGCCCTGTACAAAGGGCAGTGAACCAACCAGACATTCAGGGCATTCGACGTGCAATGGCACGTGAAGCTCTGTTAAATCCCGCAATGCTCATTTAGATTCTGGCGCGCCTGGGCTAGTCCGCTCAGAAATTTGCAAACCGATTCAGTTTTGAACAAGTCGAACTTTGAGCAATCCGATGGGGCGCACCCGTTGGACAAACATTGTCACAGCTAGCTTGGTTCAAAGAAACTGCCGTTCACAAAGAAACGAAATTGCACGACGACTCCTGGCCCCCAACTGACATCGCCGTTGCCAAATTTCTGTCCCAAGCTCGTTCCACAGTTGTTGAGCAGCGATAGCCTCCTCTTCGCAGAATGCTACGGTCAATCTGGCTCGACAGCTGAATCAGGCAGACGACCCCGATCAGGCTAGGCAATATAAGCCTCCCCAAATCGTTGTCCGTTTTTTTAAACCCAGTCCTCAAGGTCAGAGTGACCCCAAATACTCAGCCAATAGCAATGCCAATGCGCTTTATGCGAAATTCAGTAGTATACGCCCCCCAATAACAAATTATTCCGTTAAATTGGGTGGCCTGGCGCCTTGCGCATTCTGCCCAAAACGCCAGATACATATCGCCTCATCATTCAGGTCCTTAAACAAACAGGACCATTCGGCTCCGAAGATGGCCACGTATCAGTTGCGTGAGGATCACAGCTCGTTCAGTGGTCGTCCGTGGCATTAATGCTAATGTCAGGGCACAGGCCATTCAGACGAGCTGATTTGTATGGGCTACGGTACGTAGCGTGTATTTCCCCTGTATACAAGAACCGTAGCGGTTCTGGTACGTACGCACCCAATCTGATCTTCCTGGGTTGGCGCCTGATCAACTGGTAAGAACACTCGGATATTCGGTGTACCAGAACGTTGGCTTTATAGTAAGCGTTGGTGGCCATAACGCAATCGCAACAGCTTGCCGCAGTGCCATCGCTGCCAACGTTTTAATCACACAGCTCAATACTGCTCACACACGGCACGCTGTGTCAAAGTGTGGCATGGGCATAACCAAGTCATGCAAGAAACATCAATGCCCCGCGCGGGTGGTACTTGGTGGCAGGACACACTGCGAATTTCAAGGGCTGTGAGGTCTACAGAAACTATTGCAAGCCAAGCTTCTGGCCGATAATCGTCGTCAGGCTAAAATGGATTTGCGTCAGCAACGGCAAATGCCGAGATAACTCCCCACCTGTCAGGTCGCAAAATCTCGACAACCCAGTCAGAATCTGCGTCAGTTGCCACAGCAGCAGCAGCAGCAACGACGTACGTCAGCCACAGCGTCGTAATCAGCAGATTCAGCAGAATCATGGCCAGCATCAACAACAGCTGGCTGCTCAGTCAATAAGGCAAAATCCATTTTGCACAGACAACATCAGGCCCGACTCAGGTCGAAAAACCCGTAAGAATGCCAAGCGAAAGCAACGGCAGCAGTTGCGACGACGACAACAACAACAGCATCGCTCAAATGCTGTTGGCAATGGCAATGTTATCGAAACTGTTGGCATTGCTTCCGCTTTCGCCACCACCCCCATCATACCTGCTACTGCAAAAACTCTAGATCCTCGTGCCAGGTGGGCGCAGGTTGAGAAATTGCAGCACGAGAGCAACAGCAACAACTGCAATGTCAGCAAGGACAAATGTCTCTCTCGCGAGAGAAACTCGTCCAACTACAATGTCAGCAACTGGAGAAAACATTCCAGAATTCTTTTGCCCACTTTGCTGTTGCTCAAAATCATTTGGAAAACGAAATGCAACAGCAGCAGCAGATGGCTGATGAAATGCTAGTCGACCCTACGCTGATGCTTCTGTTGCATCAAACTCGAGTCCTAAAGGTCCTCCCCGACCAAAGTGTCATGTTTGCCGAGCTGTATAAACAGCAAGAAATGCAGTTTGAGCGGCTAAGGGGAGAATTGGCGAATATGCAACAAATGGTTGCAGGGATTGTTCGACACAGTGGAGATTCCACTGTTTCAGTGACACCCCAGTCCAGTAACTAATTCTCCCTTCCCCTCAAACCTGCCATAATCAATATGAATAGCACTCTCAATGGAGATTAGTAGTAATTTATTAATTTTGCTTGCCAACTTTTGGCTGTTCCCTACAAGCCTTCTGTTTGTATTAACAAATTCTTGCTATTAACACTAACCCGATCATGAATTGCATTTCTAAATGCATAAACACCTGGATTCGTCCCCTGCCGGTCGCATATTCAACTTGGCGAATATGGCATATCTGTCTGAATATGCTTCTTCGGCACTCGCCTCGACTGCTGGTGCGTCTACAATTTGGATGCGTCACATAGTGCCACATTGCGCATCACAGGATCAAAAACGCTGTGCCCCGTTGGCACGCGCAACGCTGGATCATCCTCGCTGTGCCCCGTTGGCACAGCGCATCGATGGATCATCCTCGCTGTGCCCCGTTGGCATAGCGCCTCGCTGTGCCCCGTTGGCATAGCGCCTCGCTGGATCATCCACGCTGTGCCCCGTTGGCACAGCGCATCGCTGGATTCGTCACCACTGAGAGTGCCACACTACGTATCTTAAACACGATACGACACATCATGTTGTGCCTTTGGCAAGTCTCAATGCTCACCTAGTCGGATACAGCGCACCATGGCGCTGCAACACTGTAACGCCCGCAGCTCGCTCCCACAGCACGGCGCACCGTTGGAGCAAAAACACGTCAAGCATGCTCGTTACGAGTCAAACATGTCTGACATGTCCCTGTCTCGTGTCAGTTGTTGTCGCTGGGCATCATTAGCTCGCCACAACTGATTGCTGCTGTCTCATCGTACAGCCTGCAACGAGATGCTGACACGTTTCTCCAGCACGTCACGGCGGTACTCAGCGTCTCAACCCTGTCATGAACGTTGTCCCACCATCAAGGACAACGCACCCACTTGAAGCTCCGCTGGATGAATCGACATTGTCATAAACGCTGCTCTTGACACTTGTTCGGGCAGCGCGCTCATCCTGATCAACATAGTCATAACCGCAGCTCGCTCCCTACAGCACTGCGCACCGTTGGAACAAAAAAACACGTCAAACATGCTCGTTACGAGTCACTCATGTTTTACATGTCCCTGTCTCGTGTCAGTTGTTGTCGCTGGGCATCATTAGCTCATACAATTGATTGCTGCTGTCTTATCATACAGCTTGCAACGACTTGTCACAGAGGTGTTTCTCTCCAGCACGTCAAGGCGCTACTCAGCGTCTCAACATTGTCATGAACGCTGTCCCACCATCAAGGACAACGCACCCACCGGCTCAACACTGTTAAAACCGCAGCTCGCTCCCCACAGCACTGCGCACCGTTGGAGCAAAAACATGTCAAACATGCTCGTTACGAGTCACTCATGTTTTACATGTCCCTGTCTCGTGTCAGTTGCTGTCGCTGGGCATCATTAGCTCGCCACAACTGATTGCTGCTGTCTCATCATACAGCCTGCAACGAGATACTGACACGTTTCCCCAGCACGTCACGGCGCTATTCAGCGTCTCAACCCTGTCATGAACGCTGTCCCACCATCAAGGACAACGCACCCACCGGCTGAATCGATCATCCGCTGGATGAATCGATTCCCTATGAATCGACATTGTCATAAACGCTGCTCTTGACAACCTGTTCGGGCAGCGCACATATTCTGATCAACTTAGTCATAACCGCAGCTCGCTCCCTATAAGCACTGCGCTCCGCTGGATCCGTTACCGCAGTGCCTGCGGCACTGCGCAACACCCATCAACACTCGAGTCATCAACGCAATGCAACTTCAATTTGCGTGGCGCATTTCACGTCAAACCATGTGCGTTACTCTGACCCTGCATTAACTCGGGGTTGGACTTTACCATCAGTCACCGTGGGATCACCTGAATCCTGCCTACACCCTCATGCCGTCGACATCACCACACTTAGCTTTTAGTTTTGTATATTTAAGTACGCATTACACCTTATACCATATTTTTACTAAGATACTTCTCTGCATATAATGTACTCTGTAACTGTAAACATTGCTTGACCATTGTCGTTCCTGAGCTGTAGTCATTCGAGGAGCTACTGGCCTTAGATATTCAGGCGATAAGCGATTTTTACAGTTGGCACAGAGTGCCAGTCAATTATGGTAGTGTGTCGCAAACGTGCGGCAAGTTCAAGAAGCACATGCCACTTTGCTCACATAATTTGTGCATTAGTTATTGGTTTCTCGTTTATGTAAACTCAGAAATCTCATTTTAGTTATTTAATTTATATAACGTACATATCCTCCGTTCTTAGTAATTACTCTTGTGAAAACTGCTGGCTATTGATGGCAATCGATTTACTCGTCAAGTTTTGCTGATGCCGCACAGTACGAAACACGTCCTCAACAAGGATCCTAACGTAGCTTTTGTAACATTCTAATTTTGTCATAACAATGTTAATCAATATGCAATACATGAACCTAAGTATGGTCATTGCTCATGTGCATTAATTTTCATTATTATAACGGCCAATTAGAGCCATACTATATCATAACAATATGTAAATATTAATTACATTATTATTAAGACCAAAATTTTGTTAGATATTAAGCTACGCCTAAGACATTTTGTTAACCTGTAAACCCATTCGCCGGAATTGTGTGCGAGTGGTCATGCATAATGTGTACAGGTTTTAAGGGACGTGTGCCCGTCATTAAAATTTCTCTTAAAATTCTCCCCACCAGCTGCTGCGCCCACTGCGACTCGACCACCGCCCCCCCATCAACTGCACTCTCTTAAACAACGCCGACTGGATTTGTGTGTGTATGTGTGTGAGCAACGACAACGAAAAAGCTCTACGCCAAACGTCTACTGAGCAAGCGCTACGAGCCCTCTTGCTGCTGACTGAGCGAGCTGTCGTTCGTCGTTCGTGCCTATGTCGCCGCCATCGCTGCGACTGCGCATCATGTTGTTCGTCTTGCTTCGATTTGATTCGGCCTGAATCAATCGCATTTGAACTGTCGCCACGACAAGAACGCCTGCATCATTAACACGGACCATTGCTCCAGCTACTCACATTGTCACACATCAACATACATCAACATTGTCACACATCAACATTGTCACACATCAACATTGTAACACGCATCAATTCACACACACACACGCATACATCATCAGCATCCGGCAGCATCATCCAGCAGCATCATCCAGCATCCAGCATCATCATCATCATCTTCATCATCATCGCTGAGGAAGAAGAAGAGTGAAGCTTTGGACAGGTGTGTCTGCAATTTGCCTTTTTTGCAAAAAGAGATTGAAAGTGTCTGCTGGAGCGTGTGAGCAGGTCGAGTCGAGTCGAGTCGAGTCGAGCAGCAGCGGAGGAAGAGAGGAGAAGGAGGAGGAGGAGGAGAGAGAGAGAGAAAAAAAAAAAAGGGGAGAAGAAGGAGGAGCACATGGTTTTGTACACCCACGCACATATGCACATGTCCACTTGCGATTCCGGCGAATCTCAAGTAATCGGAATTATACGAGTGTGCACATGTACGAATGTATATGTGCATGAATGGGAAAAAAAAAGTGAATGAAAAAACCCACGTGTCTTGTGAAAATTTCTTGCCATTTGCTGTTGGCATTTCGGCACCCAGTGAGAAAGCAGTCATCAACATATATGAACATAAATATATATACACTCTCTCAGCGAATGCCTGACGTAAGGCAAGAGTCCGTATCAGCCCATATACATAGATGTCATTTGGATCATAATAACAAAGGCCAACTGTACACCCATATCATCAGATGTCATTACGCAAAAAGTGAAGAAATACAGTAAGTTACGAAATCTGTAACTTTTGGGGTAAGTCTCACTGCTGTTCCTTTTCTCACTTTATAATCACCCTATAGTCATACAGTCCGATACGTGAGCATATATACACTCACACGCATTTCTCGCAACCTGTACTTGTACAGTTGCTGGTCCGAAATTTCAAGAAATTTTCACATTTCAAAGCACGTGTGAAGTTTTCTTCACTCGTCTTGCCTTGTTCTTTTCTTTTTCCTTTTTGTTCGTTTCGTTTCGCTTCGCCCCTTCTGCGCGCGATTCCCTTCATATTCCCTTTTCTCTGCACTACACGTGTATAAACATTGTCATATCGCGCAGTTGTCGGCGCATTAATTTTATTATATATGCAAATATATACTTCTATATATATATAATTTTCATAGTCAATAAGTGCATTTATCGGCGCATTAATTCTGTCATACATGCAAATGCAAATATATATAAAATATATATATATAATCACTTATCAGTTCATTGCATATATATATTTCATATAAAATATAAATATATATACATTTTATTACATGTGCATATATTCATATGCTCAGTGCTGTACTTTTCATTCCCGTCCTTTGCGTACACACCCACACTGTCATATACTCTATTGCGTGCAATTCTTTTGACTCTCTGCTCTCTGTCCACCACTCTCTGGATTCGAGCGCCGCAACAGGCAATTATTGAATTCAGACGAACAACAACAACAACGTCACGAGCGCCAAAGAGGCAAAAAGCAGCAGCAAAGAGAGAGAGTTAGATTTTGCAGTAATAGGGCACACACGCATACATAGGCAAGCTTACGCATACGCCAGAACGGAGATAAGCAAAAGCTTTGGCAGAGCTTTTCGACTGCGCTGCACATTGGACCGGTGTGCAGTCGATTCGTTTTAGTTTAGTTGTCCGCTATCCCGTTTTGTGTGTAAACATAACCACGCCGTTATACAGTTGCTAATCAACATACACCCACACCAGCATATACACATACACACATACAGTCGGACTGGCTGCTTTGTGAGTGTGCGAGTGACGCGCCTGCTGAACAAGTGTATTGCACATGAGCAGTATCTGTGCTACCTGTCTCGCTTGCACCTCAATGTGTATCGAATGAAAGCTTTTAAGCTTTCAGCGTGGACACAAACCCAAACTGAGTTTTGCGTTACTATTTGGTTCGAGTATTGACCATTTGATTTATGTATTCCCTGCAGCCCATACATGAACCAAGTCGACTTGAACAATAATTATCAAGTTTATTTTAGCTAAGCATTTTCATTTTCGGAAAACTTCGGAAATTAATTTACATTATCATAACGGCGCGGTCTTCGCCATTTTACATATATTTTCAATTAATTTTCGGTATCTAAAATCGAAATATATTGCACTTATTATCAATACTGGCGCGTATTTCGCCATCTATTTATACTATTAAATTATTGATAATAATTCACCCGGCCATAACGTCTAGTAGATATTTACTAGGAAAATATTGCTAGTCATAATCAAAAGTATTTTAGCTGCCAAATATTTTTGTATACTCGGATCTGAAATAAAAGGTCATTTGGCGACCTTTTACTCAACTTGAAATAGGGCATACTTGATTGGCGTGCACGAATTCTGGACTTTATAATCTGCATTGGACCGGTGCAGTAGAGTCCCCAAAACGAAAACTTTTAGTTTTCCATAAGTTTTGGTAATTCGCCTTCTCAACGTCAATTGAACTGTTTGCTGGGTTACGCCGTCACACATCCACACTAGCATACACAGTCGGACTGGCTGTCGATTGTGCGAGTGACAAGCATGCTGTACATACATGTTGCGCCTGAGCAGTCATTAGTTATCGCTCTGTATATATGCATGTATATGCTCCTCTCACTTGTGATTACACGTGTGCTCCGTGAAAGCTTTTGCATATCTAGTGCGGACACAAACCCAACAAAGCTTTGCGCTCTCAATTCCCAAACCGGGCTCGAGTAGTGACTGTTTGGTTCTTGTATTCGCTGCAGCCGATGTACGAACCAAGCCGACTCGAATAGTAATTATCAAGTTTATCTAATTTAAGCATTTTCATTTTCGAAAAATTTCTCAAATTTATTTACATTATCATAACGGCGCGGTCTTCGCCATTTATATATATTTATATTGTCAATTTAATTTTCGGTACCTAAAACTGAAATTTATTGCATTTATTATCAATATTGGTGCGTATTTCGCCATTTATATATATTATTAAATTATTGATAATAATTCACCCGGCCATAACTTCTAGTAAATATATACTAGGAATACACTGTTAGTCATAATCAAAAGTATTTTAGCTGCCAAATATTTTTGTATACTCGGATCTGAAATAAAAGGTCATTTGGCGACCTTTTACGTTACCTGAAATTGGGCATATTTGATTGGCGTGCACGAATTTTGGACTTGATATTCTGCATCGGACTGGTGTAGTAGAGTCCCCAAAACGAAAACTTTCAGTTTTCCATAAGTTTTGGTAATTCGCTTTCTCAACGTCAATTGAGCTGTTTGCTGGGTAACGCTGTCACACATTCACGCTATCGGATACAGTCGGACGGGCTGTCGATGTGTGAGTGAATGCGCTATACTCTTACTGAGCAGTCATTTGTTGAGCTCACGTATATGCTCCTCGCTTGCGCTTGCAGCCTGACTTGGCTAAGCTTTCAAAGCTTTTGCATAGTGTGGACACAAACCCATTACTGCCCAGCAAACATTTGCTACGCCATCGCTACTCAGGTATCGAGTCTTGACTATTATTTTGGTTTTGTATTAAGCAGCTTATATTCAAACCACGTCAACTCGAGCAACTTTAACAATTAGCTCTTTGTTATAGGCCTGGCCACCAACAAAATCGTAGGATTAAAATATTGTCGTTTAATTTTCTAGACCTACTGTGCGATTTCCGCCAACTATTCTAGGTTTACATTTAGTTACGGCGCATTATTGCCACTCATACTTGATTAAGATAAATTATCTACACAATCACATAATCACAGTCTAGATTTACCCTAGTACTAGACTCTAACTTTATCCTAAAATTAAAATTTTAATATTCACCTAGCCATACCTTATAGGTTAATATTTTTAGGCATTAACTTTTGCTATAATCTAGAAATAATATTAGCTGCTAATTTATTCTACATACTCGAATCATAAATATATACTATAGTATATAGATTTTGATGCTACTATTAATTAGGGCATCGACACATTCATTAGAGTCAGCCACTTAGCTATTCAGCCTAGTCATTTAGAAATGGCAGACAAACAGCCAGTAACAGATACAGTTGCTCCCAAGCCGGTTGTCATCTCCCCAGCCTCGCGGTCTGGTCATGGAAATGTCCCGGTAAACTGTTTAAATGGGAGCGGAAATGGTAATGTCGTTCAGGACATGGATACCACTCCCGCCCCAGATGCCATACAGTCCAAGCGTGACATGTATCTGCAGTTCATTGAACGACTGTCTCGGAGTGGCATCAGTCGTCCCTGTGATAGTGATAGCACTGTCATTGTAGATGTCGTTGGTAGTCCGGTTAATTCTGCTGACTCGGGAGATTGTCCATCATCATGCGTATCGATACTCTCGCCACCGACACACTCTGCCACACCCTCCTCGAACGTTTCAACACCTCCACCACCGCCACAAGCTACACTAGTAAGGCCCATAGAGCCATTATTATTGGCGAATCAAGAGATTCCCAGTACATCGGCAGCAGCAACAGCAGCAACACGCTCTGAATACTCCGCCCTGTACAAAAAGACGGTGAACCTGAAACATTTCGAGGCACCCACACGACGTGCAATGGCACGTAGAAGCTCTGTTAAATCCCGCAATGCTCATTTAGATGCGGCGCGCCTACGGGCTAGTCCCCCTCAGAAATTTGCAAACCGATTCAGTTTGCTTAACAAGTCAGACTTTGAGCAATCCGATGGGGGCGCACCCATTGGACAAACATTGTCACCGCAGCCCAAGCGGTTCAAGAAACTGCCGTTCACAAAAGAAACAGAAATTGCGACGACTCCTAGCCCCCCAACGGACATCGCCGTTGCCAAAATTTCTGTCCCAACTCGTTCCACAGTTGTTGAAGCAGCGATAGCCTCCTCTTCGCAGAATGCTACGGTCAATCACAGCTCGACAGCTGAATCAGGCAGACGACCCGATCAGGCTAGGCAGTATAAGCCTCCCCAAATCGTTGTCCGTTTTAAACCCAGTCCTCAAGGTCAGAGTGACCCAAATACTCGAGCCAATAGCAATGCCAATGCGCTTTATGCGAAATTCAGTGAGTATACGCCCCCAATAACAAATTATTCCGTTAAATTGGGTGGCCCTGGCACCTTGCGCATTCTGCCCAAAACGCCAGATACATATCGCCTCATCATTCAGGTCCTTAAACAGGACCATTCGCTCGAATACAATACGTATCAGTTGCGTGAGGATCGCTCGTTCCGAGTGGTCGTCCGTGGCATTAATGCTAATGTCGGGGCACAGGCCATTAGAGACGAGCTGATTTGTATGGGCTACACGGTACGTAGCGTGTATTTCCCGCAGTACAAGAACCGTAGCGGTTCTGGTACGTACGCACCCAATCTGATCTTCCTGGAGTTGGCACCTGATCCAACTGGTAAGAACACTCGGATATTCGGTGTACAAACGTTGTGCAAGCACATAGTAAGCGTTGAGTGGCCGCAACGCAATCGCAACAGCTTGCCGCAGTGCCATCGCTGCCAACGTTTTAATCACACAGCTCAATACTGCTCACACACGGCACGCTGTGTCAAGTGTGGCATGGAGCATCCAACCAAGTCATGCAAGAAACCCATCAATGCCCCGCGCGGGTGTGCCAATTGTGGCAAGGAACACACTGCGAATTTCAAGGGCTGTGAGGTCTACCAGAAACTATTGCAAGCCAAGCTTCTAGCCGATAATCGTCGTCAGGCTAAAATAGATTTGCGTCAGCAACGGCAAATGCCGAGTAACTCCCCACCTGTCAGGTCGCAAAAATCTCGACAACCCAGTCAGAATCTGCGTCAGTTGCCACAGCAGCAGCAGCAGCAACGACAACGTCAGCCACAGCGTCGTAATCAGCAGATTCAGCAGAATCATGGCCAGCATCAACAACAGCTGGCTGCTCAGTCAATAAGGCAAAATCCATTTGCACAGACAACATCAGGCCCGACTCAGAGTCGAAAAACCCGTAAGAATGCCAAGCGAAAGCAACGGCAACAGTTGCGACGACGACAACAACAACAGCATCGCTCAAATGCTGTTGGCAATGGCAATGTTATCGAAACTGTTGGCATTGCTTCCGCTTTCGCCACCACCCCCATCATACCTGCTACTGCAAAAACTCTAGATCCTCGTGCCAGGTGGGCGCAGGTTGAGAAATTGCAGCACGAGCAACAGCAGCAACAACTGCAATGTCAGCAAGGACAAATGTCTCTCTCGCGAGAGAAACTCGTCCAACTACAATGTCAGCAACTGGAGAAAACATTCCAGAATTCTTTTGCCCACTTTGCTGTTGCTCAAAATCATTTGGAAAACGAAATGCAACAGCAGCAGCAGATGGCTGATGAAATGCTAGTCGACCCCTACGCTGATGCTTCTGTTGCATCAAACTCGAGTCCTAAAGGTCCTCCCGACCAAAGTGTCATGTTTGCCGAGCTGTATAAACAGCAAGAAATGCAGTTTGAGCGGCTAAGGGAGGAATTGGCGAATATGCAACAAATGGTTGCAGGGATTGTTCGACACAGTGGAGATTCCACTGTTTCAGTGACACCCCAGTCCAGTAACTAATTCTCCCCTTCCCCCTCAAACCTGCCATAATCAATATGAATAGCACTCTCAATGGAGATTAGTAGTAATTTATTAATTTTGCTCGCCAACTTTTGGCTGTTCCCTACAAGCCTTCTGTTTGTATTAACAAATTCTTGCTATTAACACTAACCCGATCATGAATTGCATTTCTAAATGCATAAACACCTGGATTCGTCCCCTGCCGGTCGCATATTCAACTTGGCGAATATGGCATATCTGTCTGAATATGCTTCTTCGGCACTCGCCTCGACTGCTGGTGCGTCTACAATTTGGATGCGTCACATAGTGCCACATTGCGCATCACAGGATCAAAAACGCTGTGCCCCGTTGGCACGCGCAACGCTGGATCATCCTCGCTGTGCCCCGTTGGCACAGCGCATCGATGGATCATCCTCGCTGTGCCCCGTTGGCATAGCGCCTCGCTGGATCATCCACGCTGTGCCCCGTTGGCACAGCGCATCGCTGGATTCGTCACCACTGAGAGTGCCACACTACGTATCTTAAACACGATACGACACATCATGTTGTGCCTTTGGCAAGTCTCAATGCTCACCTAGTCGGATACAGCGCACCATGGCGCTGCAACACTGTAACGCCCGCAGCTCGCTCCCCACAGCACGGCGCACCGTTGGAGCAAAAACACGTCAAGCATGCTCGTTACGAGTCAAACATGTCTGACATGTCCCTGTCTCGTGTCAGTTGTTGTCGCTGGGCATCATTAGCTCGCCACAACTGATTGCTGCTGTCTCATCGTACAGCCTGCAACGAGATGCTGACACGTTTCTCCAGCACGTCACGGCGGTACTCAGCGTCTCAACCCTGTCATGAACGTTGTCCCACCATCAAGGACAACGCACCCACTTGAAGCTCCGCTGGATGAATCGACATTGTCATAAACGCTGCTCTTGACACTTGTTCGGGCAGCGCGCTCATCCTGATCAACATAGTCATAACCGCAGCTCGCTCCCTACAGCACTGCGCACCGTTGGAACAAAAAAACACGTCAAACATGCTCGTTACGAGTCACTCATGTTTTACATGTCCCTGTCTCGTGTCAGTTGTTGTCGCTGGGCATCATTAGCTCGCCACAATTGATTGCTGCTGTCTTATCATACAGCTTGCAACGACTTGTCACAGAGGTGTTTCTCTCCAGCACGTCAAGGCGCTACTCAGCGTCTCAACATTGTCATGAACGCTGTCCCACCATCAAGGACAACGCACCCACCGGCTCAACACTGTTAAAACCGCAGCTCGCTCCCCACAGCACTGCGCACCGTTGGAGCAAAAACATGTCAAACATGCTCGTTACGAGTCAAACATGTCTCACATGTCTCTGTCTCGTGTCAGTTGCTGTCGCTGGGCATCATTAGCTCGCCACAACTGATTGCTGCTGTCTCATCATACAGCCTGCAACGAGATACTGACACGTTTCCCCAGCACGTCACGGCGCTATTCAGCGTCTCAACCCTGTCATGAACGTTGGCCCACCATCAAGGACAACGCACCCACTGGAAGCTCCGTTGGATGAATCGACATTGTCATAAACGCTGCTCTTGACACTTGTTCGGGCAGCGCTTTCATTTTGATCAACATAGTCATAACCGCAGCTCGCTCCCTATAAGCACTGCGCACCGATGGAGCAAAACATGTCAAGCATGCTCGTAACGAGTCAAACATGTCTCACATGTCCCTGTCTCGTGTCAGTTGTTGTCGCTGGGCATCATTAGCTCGCCACAACTGATTGCTGCTGTCTCATCATACAGCCTGCAACGAGATACTGACTTGTTTTCCCCAGCACGTCACGGCGCTACTCAGCGTCTCAACATTGTCATGAACGCTGTCCCACCATCAAGGACAACGCACCCACCGGCTGAATCGATCATCCGCTGGATGAATCGATTCCCTATGAATCGACATTGTCATAAACGCTGCTCTTGACAACCTGTTCGGGCAGCGCACATATTCTGATCAACTTAGTCATAACCGCAGCTCGCTCCCTATAAGCACTGCGCTCCGCTGGATCCGTTACCGCAGTGCCAGCGGCACTGCGCAACACCCATCAACACTCGAGTCATCAACGCAATGCAACTTCAGTTTGCGTGGCGCATTTCACGTCAAACCATGTGCGTTATTCTGACCCTGCATTAACTCGGGGTTGGACTATACCATCAGTCACCGTGGGATCATCGAGTCTCACCACACGTTTTATGCCGTCGACATCACCACATTAGCTTTTAGTTTTGTATATTTAAGTACTTATTACACCTTATACCATCTTTTTACTAAGATACTTCTCTGCATATAATGTACTCTGTAACTGTAAACATTGCTTGACCATTGTCGTTCCTGAGCTGTAGTCATTCGAGGAGCTACTGGCCTTAGATATTCAGGCGATAAGCGATTTTTACAGTTGGCACAGAGTGCCAGTCAATTATGGTAGTGTGTCGCAAACGTGCGGCAAGTTCAAGAAGCACATGCCACTTTGCTCACATAATTTGTGCATTAGTTATTGGTTTCTCGTTTATGTAAACTCAGAAATCTCATTTTAGTTATTTAATTTATATAACGTACATATCCTCCGTTCTTAGTAATTACTCTTGTGAAAACTGCTGGCTATTGATGGCAATCGATTTACTCGTCAAGTTTTGCTGATGCCGCACAGTACGAAACACGTCCTCAACAAGGATCCTAACGTAGCTTTTGTAACATTCTAATTTTGTCATAACAATGTTAATCAATATGCAATACATGAACCTAAGTATGGTCATTGCTCATGTGCATTAATTTTCATTATTATAACGGCCAATTAGAGCCATACTATATCATAACAATATGTAAATATTAATTACATTATTATTAAGACCAAAATTTTGTTAGATATTAAGCTACGCCTAAGACATTTTGTTAACCTGTAAACCCATTCGCCGGAATTGTGTGCGAGTGGTCATGCATAATGTGTACAGGTCTTAAGGGACGTGTGCCCGTCATTAAAATTTCTCTTAAAATTCTCCCCACCAGCTGCTGCGCCCACTGCGACTCGACCACCGCCCCCCCCATCAACTGCACTCTCTTAAACAACGCCGACTGGATTTGTGTGTGTATGTGTGTGAGCAACGACAACGAAAAAGCTCTACGCCAAACGTCTACTGAGCAAGCGCTACGAGCCCTCTTGCTGCTGACTGAGCGAGCTGTCGTTCGTCGTTCGTGCCTATGTCGCTGCCATCGCTGCGACTGCGCATCATGTTGTTCGCTCTGCTTCGATTTGATTCGGCCTGAATCAATCGCATTTGAACTGTCGCCACGACAAGAACGCCTGCATCATTAACACGGACCATTGCTCCAGCTACTCACATTGTCACACATACATCAACATTGTCACACATCAACATTGTCACACATCAACATTGTCACACATCAACACGCATCAATTCACACACACACACGCATACATCATACATCATCAGCATCCAGCAGCATCATCCAGCATCCAGCATCATCATCATCATCTTCATCATCATCGCTGAGGAAGAAGAAGAGTGAAGCTTTGGACAGGTGTGTCTGCAATTTGCCTTTTTTGCAAAAAGAGATTGAAAGTGTCTGCTGGAGCGTGTGAGCGGGTCGAGTCGAGTCGAGTCGAGTCGAGCAGCAGCGGAGGAAGAGAGGGAGAAGGAGGAGGAGGAGGAGAGAAGAGAGAAGAGAAAAACCTACGCTAGGTAACTGATACGAACTGAAAAAGTAATGGCACGCATACCTAAGATACCATGCAATAATGCTACTTATAAAGCCTGGGTAACATGGCCCTTCACCAATGAGTTAACTGACTTACCACCTACGATAGACAAATAAATTTATTTGAACTGATCAAATGGAGGCAATGCCTTACATATCCTAAGACAATGTAATCTCCTCGACGCCTTAAGCATTGCGTGAACCCCACCGTGGGCGCAAGCGATGATTCTGATTCAAAACATACCGCTCTTATGGTACGCCATTTGGTATGTTATTGTTTCGCCTCTATTATATGTGATATTGCAACAGGCTATCACATATTGTTAAAAAAAAAAAAAAAAAAGTATGCTTTGTTTCGCAATGTTTATATGTATCAATGCAATAGGCTGGTGCATATTGAGAACCCTATCCTCATGTATCTTAAGTTAATATTTGCTTTGGTTACGTCTGGGTTATCAGTCATACACAAACTTGCTATCCCTTATTCTCTTTCAGCTTCTAATCATCTAAATCTTCATTTCTTGATCTGATTGGGTTTTTCTGGGTTTTCCCGATCCTTGCAATAAATGTTGGATCAATAGTTAATCCTCATCCCCACATTAGTTACTTTTCAATGTTGACAACATTCTAAAATTATACTACTAACTATTCTTTAATTGAATAAATTTGGCTCTAAGTTAATAAATTAACATACAAAATACTGTGTTTATTTTAATCGTTAATATTAAGTGGCGAAAAAGGTCTTATTGTACCGGGCCTGGCAGTGGCACTTCCAAGCTTCTTGATTTTGACAGACCTTCAATGGCTGGAATTGTTTTGTGCTGGGGCTTGGGCTGGAGCTGAGCTGAGACTTCTGTTGACATTGCATTTCATTTTACTTGATCGCTTTTAAATTGTACTTCTTTCTGCTTGAGCTTAAATACTATTTAATGATTTGATGCTTTGGTTTGATCGGCCTGCTTGTGGTTACACTATTGCTGTATCCTGTTAATGCAGTCTATTCAATACTTTGTAGCAATGCCTGCCTGTAGATTACTAACACCCTGCTTTCTTTATCTAGGACAGCGCAATGCCTAATTACATTGGTAGTCATTAGTGATTTCTGACTTCTTCTTCGTTAAGTATGATTTGTAGGGTAGTACATGTGTAAGTACCCTTATCTTGCAACAGGTCCATCTTCAAAGAGTCTTTTGACTTTCTGTTCTAACTAACATTAGGTAACTGGCTTCTGGGAGCTCTGCCTTGTTAGCCTTGGCAAATGGGCCCATCATCAGTGTGTCTATTGACTTTCTGTCTAAGCCTACTTTAGGTAATTGGCTTGATTGGTTTTCTGGGAGCTCTGTCTTGTTAGCATGCGCAGCATAGGCAAATAGGTCCATCATCAGAGAAACTATTGACCTTTCACCCAGGAGCTCTGTCTTAAAACATACTTTGCAAAGGCTAATATGCCCATCATCAAAGAGTCTACTGACTTATCGTTCAAGCTTACTTTAGGTAATTGGCTTGTTTGGCTACTAGGAGCTCTGTCTTGTTAGCATGTGCAGCCTAGGCAAATAGGTCTATCTTCAGAGAGTCTATTGACTTTTCATCCAGGAGCACTGTCTTATCAACATATGCAGCAAAGGCGAATAGGCCCGTCATCAAAGAGTCTACTGACTTACCGTCCAAGCTTACTTTAGGTAATTGGCTTGTTTGGTTACTAGGAGCTCTGTCTCGTTAGCATGTGCTGCCTAGGCAAATAGGTCCATCATCAGAGAGTCTATTGACTTTTCATCCTGGAGCACTGTCTTATCAACATCTGCAGCAAAGGCGAATAGGCGTGATCAAAGAGTCTACCGACTTATCGTCCAAGCTTACTTTAGGTAATTGGCTTGTTTGGTTACTAGGAGCTCTGTCTCGTTAGCATGTGCTGCCTAGGCAAATAGGTCCATCATCAGAGAGTCTATTGACTTTTCATCCAGGAGCACTGTCTTATCAACATATGCAACAAAGGCGAATAGGCCCGTCATCAAAGAGTCTACTGACTTACCGTCCAAGCTTACTTTAGGTAATTGGCTTGTTTGGTTACTAGGAGCTCTGTCTCGTTAGCATGTGCTGCCTAGGCAAATAGGTCCATCATCAGAGAGTCTATTGACTTTTCATCCAGGAGCACTGTCTTATCAACATCTGCAGCAAAGGCGAATAGGCCCGTGATCAAAGAGTCTACCGACTTATCGTCCAAACTTACTCTAGGTAATTGGCTTGTTTGGTTATTAGGAGCTCTGTCTCGTTAGCATGTGCAGCCTAAGCGAATAGGTCCATCATCATAGAGTCTATTGACTTTTCATCCAGGAGCACTGTCTTATCAACATCTGCAGCAAAGGCAATTAAGCCCGTGATCAAAGAGTCTACCGACTTATCGTCCAAACTTACTTTAGGTAATTGGCTTGTTTGGTTATTAGGAGCTCTGTCTTGTTAGCATGTGCAGCCTAAGCAAATAGGTCCATCATCATAGAGTTTATAGATTTATAAACTAACCGAAGTACAAGAACTAATTTTATTACTGGGAGCCCTGTCTTATTCTCATGTGCAGTCTAGGTAAATTTGTTTATCGCCAAAGGGTCTTTTGGCTTACCGTCCAAACCTACGCTAGGTAACTGATACGAACTGAAAAAGTAATGGCACGCATACCTAAGATACCATGCAATAATGCTACTTATAAAGCCTGGGTAACATGGCCCTTCACCAATGAGTTAACTGACTTACTGCCACCTACGATAGACAAATAAATTTATTTGAACTGATCAAATGGAAGGCAATGCCTTACATATCCTAAGACAATGTAATCTCCTCGACGCCTTAAGCATTGCGTGAACCCCACCGTGGGCGCAAGCGATGATTCTGATTCAAAACATACCGCTCTTATGGTACGCCATTTGGTATGTTATTGTTTCGCCTCGATTATATGTGATATTGCAACAGGCTATCACATATTGTTAAAAAAAAAAAAAAAAAACAAGAACTAATTTTATTACTGGGAGCCCTGTCTTATTCTCATGTGCAGTCTAGGTAAATTTGTTTATCGCCAAAGGGTCTTTTGGCTTACCGTCCAAACCTACGCTAGGTAACTGATACGAACTGAAAAAGTAATGGCACGCATACCTAAGATACCATGCAATAATGCTACTTACAAAGCCTGGGCAACATGGCCCTTCACCAATGAGTTAACTGACTTACTGCCACCTACGATAGACAAATAAATTTATTTGAACTGATCAAATGGAAGGCAATGCCTTACATATCCTAAGACAATGTAATCTCCTCGACGCCTTAAGCATTGCGTGGACCCCACCGTGGGCGCAAGCGATGATTCTGATTCAAAACATACCGCTCTTATGGTACGCCATTTGGTATGTTATTGTTTCGCCTCGATTATATGTGATATTGCAACAGGCTATCGCATATTGTTAAAAAAAAAAAAAAAGACTTATCGTCCAAACTTACTCTAGGTAATTGGCTTGTTTGGTTACTAGGAGCTCTGTCTCGTTAGCATGTGCTGCCTAGGCAAATAGGTCCATCATCAGAGAGTCTATTGACTTTTCATCCAGGAGCACTGTCTTATCAACATATGCAACAAAGGCGAATAGGCCCGTCATCAAAGAGTCTACTGACTTACCGTCCAAGCTTACTTTAGGTAATTGGCTTGTTTGGTTACTAGGAGCTCTGTCTCGTTAGCATGTGCTGCCTAGGCAAATAGGTCCATCATCAGAGAGTCTATTGACTTTTCATCCAGGAGCACTGTCTTATCAACATCTGCAGCAAAGGCGAATAGGCCCGTGATCAAAGAGTCTACCGACTTATCGTCCAAACTTACTCTAGGTAATTGGCTTGTTTGGTTATTAGGAGCTCTGTCTCGTTAGCATGTGCAGCCTAAGCGAATAGGTCCATCATCATAGAGTCTATTGACTTTTCATCCAGGAGCACTGTCTTATCAACATCTGCAGCAAAGGCAATTTAGCCCGTGATCAAAGAGTCTACCGACTTATCGTCCAAGCTTACTTTAGGTAATTGGCTTGTTTGGTTTTTAGGAGCTCTGTCTTGTTAGCATGTGCAGCCTAAGCAAATAGGTCTATCATCATAGAGTTTATAGATTTATAAACTAACCGAAGTACAATAACTAATTTTATTACTGGGAGCCCTGTCTTATTCTCATGTGCAGTCTAGGTAAATTAGTTTATCGCCAAGGGTCTTTGACTTACCGTCCAAACCTACGCTAGGTAACTGATACGAATTGAAAAGTAATGGCACGCATACCTAAGATACCATGCAATAATGCTACTTACAAAGCCTGGGCAACATGGCCCTTCACCAATGAGTTAACTGACTTACTGCCACCTACGATAGACAAATAAATTTATTTGAACTGATCAAATGGAAGGCAATGCCTTACATATCCTAAGACAATGTAATCTCCTCGACGCCTTAAGCATTGCGTGGACCCCACCGTGGGCGCAAGCGATGATTCTGATTCAAAACATACCGCGCTTATGGTACGCCATTTGGTATGTTATTGTTTCGCTCGATTATATGTGATATTGCAACAGGCTATCACATATTGTTAAAAAAAAAAAAAAAAAAAAAAAAAGACGCCTTCTCCGCCAATACGATACTCAAGATCGCCGCCATTGCTGACGCCATCGCTGACGCCGTCGCTCCCGCCAAATCAACAGCTAGTTGGCGGGCTTTTGACACTTGCAAAAAATTTTGCCGCCAACAATGGCCGTACAAATGGCGTCAACAACAGCAACATCAACAGCAGCAACAATTACAATTACAATTACAGTCACAACTACAGCAACAAAACAACTAATGGCAAAGCAACAGCAGCTGCCAGCAACAACAATAAAAGGAGAAATTCTGGTGCTTCTTCGGATGTGGACGTCATCACGATTTCCCCATCCACATCTGAGAGTCATATCTCGCCTCAGATCTCGTCGTTTGGAATCGATTTTATCGATGAATCCACCGAGATTGAGGACGAAGCAACGTCATCGTCTGGATCGTCGATTGTCACCACAAAGGTGAAGAATCCATCGCCATCGCCATTAATCCAGAAAGTGAAGCAACAGCAGCAGCATCCAACCAGCTCAACAGCAAAATCAACAACAGCAGCAGCAACAGCAGATATGCCAGCATCAGCAAGAGTGACAGTTATGCCAACAGCAACTCCTCAGCCTGAAATAAAAATAACAGAAAGCAACTTAGAAAAAGGTAAGCAAGAAAATGTTAAATTTTATGCACCTACCTTTTCCACTAAACGCTTGGCCATCAATGCTGGTCACAAGCGTAAATGCAGAAAGCCACTTAAACGCCAGCCCAAACGTAGGCAGCGATATGACACAACAGCCACTGAACAGGAAATTATAAATTTCCTGAAGATGCATGGAATGACTGATAAACCAGCTCACATGTTTGATGACGTTGACGACGACGATGATGATGATCCCGCCTATGACATGTCCAACTTTGACTTGTCACTGGATGACTGCAGTGGCAATTCTGCTGACGATAATGATGACCGCTCCTTCTTGACAATTTCTGAAATGGAAGTTGAGCATGGAAAAGACGTCATGGTTGACGATGACGCCACTCTGACATCAAACGTCATACCTACCCCTGCAGCTGGCTTTGTGCCACCTGCTGTCAATACTGCTGCCACCAGCAACATCAAGGAATCCGTCACTAATCCTGCAAAGAAAACAAAAAAGGAGAAACGTAAAGAGGAGAACGAGCGTGCTGCCAAAGAATTCGATGCATTCTTCTCTGAACAAAATGCCATTCTCGATGGAGCACAGCAGCAACAAAAACAGCAACAGCAATGGAACCTGATAAAAAGTTCCAAAGTACCCACGCTGTTTCTGCCCAGAGTTGAGAAAATCCAGCCGCTGCTGGATAGACTCAATAGCGTCAATGGCGTCATCAATGGTTTCACCACCAAGTGCACCCAGAATGGAGCGATTCGGTTGCAATGTAGCAACATGGAGGTGTATCAAAAAATTTCAGCCGAACTACAGAATGACAACACGGAGGTTCACACGCATCAGCTGCGTAGGGAACGTGGCTACCGTGTAGTCATTCGTCATCTACATGCAAGTACGGAACGTAATTGGATCCACGAGCAGCTGACAGAAATGGGATTCACACCACGATACATCCGCGTGATGTCTCATCGATTTAGCGGCAAGCCAATGAATCTATTTCAAGTCGAGCTGCAGCCAACAACCGATGGATCCAATGAAGACATTTTGAAGCTGGTGAAAATCGGCGATCAAAACGTATCTGTGGAAAAGCAAAGAAAACGAATTGACCCTGTCCAATGCCACCGCTGCCAGGCATTTGGACATTCTAAAAATTATTGTCGCCGTCAATTCGTTTGTCTTAAATGTGCCGGTGAGCACGCTACAACGTTGTGCACCAAACCAAGAAACACACCAGCCAAGTGTGCTAATTGTTATGGTGCACACGTCGCCAGCTATAAAGGATGCCGCATCTTCAAGGAGGAGCAGTCCAAAATGGCAATAAATAAGGCACGCAAAGAAGTTGCAAATATAATGCAAAACGGCTTTTCAATGTCAAAAATATTGAAAAATACACCTGCCAAGCAACGAGATCAGCAACAGCAACAGCCACATACGCCAAAGCCTTACCAGCAGCAGAAACAACAGCAACAACAACAGCAATCTGCAGCCAAGCCAAAGCATCAGCATCAACATCAGCAGAAAGCTATTTACAAAAAGCCGCAACAATACCAACAGCAGCAGCAGCATCCACTAAAAAATCAACAAAAGCCGAATCAACAACAAAAGCAGCAACATACGTCAATGAGAATCATCAACAACAACAACAGCCACTACAACAAGTCAACTCAGCTGACTCAAAGTCAAATTGCCAAACACAACAATGCCCCTACGTCCAACACACAAGCTCCTTCAGGTCCTGCAAGCCGCCATTTGCAGTTGTATCAGGAGAAGCTTCGTGTTGAACAACAACAAATGAATGAAAAAAGCCAACAATCCAACCAGCAGCAGTCAAACTCCAACTTGACTGCTAAGGTTGAGCAAAATGCCCGTCTCATAGCCCTTATGGACAAAAAAATGGATGCCCTTACGAAACTAATTCAAACACTACTCAATAATGCTAATCCCCCTCCCAAAAGTTCACAACAACAACAACAGCAACAGCATATTGAACCAACTATTTATATCGCGCCACCCAATCCCAACGATATGTCCGTGGAAAGTATCCCAGGGAGTACCAAAACGGACAACAAAATTAGCAGCACACCTGCTTTATGAATTCTTTCAACAATGAATAACTCTCCAACAACTAATATCAAAAATAATAGCCCTAACGCAAATTATTCTGTTCATACTACCAATAATTTAACAGCAGCAACAGAAAATTACAAAGGAAACAAAAGAAAATTTAAAAAAATATAAACATATATATAAATAATAATAAAATCAACAATTAAAATAAAAAAAAAAAAAAACAATTAACAAACACTCACGTGAACAAAATTAAATTGCCAACTCATCCAACAGTTGAGCGCAGCCAGTATTGTTTTTGCAATCGCAAAACAAAAAACAAATACATAAACCAGCAAGAGCAGCGTCACGTATAGATTTGGCCGTCAGTATGGCTGGTTATCCAGTCATATAATATGCCAATCCTCAACAGCCCATTAGGCATCACCAAAACACGAGGGCTTCCATTAAGTTGCTCGGCATCCATCAGCTGATATTAGCAAAAATGATTTCATCACAGCCAAAATCCATTCGAGCTCATGAAAATAAAATTAAATAATTCAAATCAGTCAAAAAATAAACACACAAAGTCACTAAATAACAATACAGCAGATTAACTCACCGTCAAAGAAATCCTGAATCCTCTCGGAGCGCATCCAAAAAGGAGCAGCGATTGCACGCGTGAAATGCACCGAAACCTGCGACATCCATGGCATCCTGTCAAAATCCTGGGGAAACCTGCAAAATAAGAAAAGAAAAAATTTTAAAAAAAAAATAAATTATTTATTATAATATAAAAGCAAAAAAAAAAGCCATTAAAAAAAAAATTAAAACCAAAATTAAAATCAAAATTAAAACCAAAATTAAAATTAAATTAAAATAAAAATGAAAAAATTAAATAAAAATAAATTAATAAATTATTAATTATAATATGAAATAAAATCAATTAAAGTCATTTAAAATTAAAGCTAAAACTAAAATCATAATTAAAATAATATAATTAAAAACTCGGCAACTTCAGCGGCCCTGTGCTGCATCAAAGACGGCACTCAATCACCAGAGGCAATTAAATCCAATTGTGCAACCTTTTGTTGCACTTGGAACTCACCGTGGGATCAGTACATCCAGCCGATGCAGCGTGGTCCTCCATGGAACCAGTTTATCCTCGACGGGCAGTGGCACCTACTCGAGGAGCATACGGCGGTTACAATTGTCACATTGCTGGCAGCGATTCGGCTTGGCAGAAGCATCAATACAGTGGCAAATATCCCAATTGCCATTCGACTGCCGCACAGTCCGTGGGGCAGCAACATGGACGTAATGCAGCTGGAAGGCAGTGGCAGTGCCTTCTCTCCCAGCCTGGACAACAAAAACGGCGTTCCTTTGGCATTTGTTGCCAGAGAGCGAGTTCCTGACAGCAGCTGCAAAAACCTAAAACAAATAATAAAAGTCACTAAAAATATTCCTAACAAAATATCAAAGTATTTGCAGGTACACAAAAAACCTGCACTTACCTGTGACTAAGCACCACCAGCAGATCCACAACGTCCTCGTGGCATTATTCAGTCATCCTGCCACTTGCTGTGGCACCTGACAACAATGACGGCGGCGTGGGACTGTCGAGCAAATCCGCTCATCCTTGGGCACATCACTTGCTCGTGCCACAATCTGTGGCATGTGGCATCTCCAACGACGGCAGCAACACCAAGAAGAGCATCTGCGGCAACTTCGGAATCGCACTGCGCATCCAATTTGCCACCTTTGATGGCATTTACTACAAACGATGGCAGTGCGACTCTACTTCATCGGCATCAAATCAAATTGCCATCGTGCTGCCATCTGCAGCATGTGGCAACGACAGCGGCGAGGGACCGTTTCCCAGCTGTGGCAACTCCTTGCCAACGTGCCTCCATCATCAAAGTTCCATTTTTATGGCACTTTGCGGCAATTGGCAACAATCCTGGCGACACCTAAAAATTGAGAAATATTAGAATATTTTTCACTACAATTTCTATCTTATTTGCAGACTAAAATATCTGCAAATAATGATCTCACCTGGTAGTGATTATGTTGCCACACGTGCGGTGTGGCAGCATTTGATGCAACGACAACAGCAGCAGCCAGCAGCAGCAAACAGCAGCGTAGAGCAGCAACAGCATCAACAGATGCGCACTCTCCACCCCAACTGTCGCTGCCTCAAAACGTAGCAGGTGGCAAGTTTGGCACTTGACTGCAGCGTGGGACCAGCGACACGATTTTGGCCAAGCGACACCCGAAGCATCGTCACGCGACTCCTTTCTGCTGCCTCCATAGAGAAAGCGAGTCGTGACGGCGCGAAAACGGTGTGCAGCTTGGCGTCTATATGGACTGCGTCCGTCCATGCCACTAAACGACTCCTGAGGCTCCTCACGGGCCGCAGGGAGTCACACACAAGCAGATCAGCCGGTGCGGCATCCTGCTGGCCGGCAGCAGCAGCGATCCACAGATGTGACACTCCAATTGTGTCCACGGTCATCCTCGCTGCCATTGCCTTGGCCATGGCAACGGCAGCCAGCAACAACAGCACTTCCAGCGGCGACTGCAGCTTCCATGTGTGACAACTGTGTGGCGATCCAGCCACAGCACGTGACATCAGCAGCAGCATACACACTCAGGAAAGCTAAAAAGATTAAGAAAACCATTAAGTATCTTTGAAATACAATACATAATATATACTTACCACTACACGTGCAGCTGGCATAGGCCCTCACAATCAGCTGTTGTATCTGAAAAAAATAATTTTATTAGCAATTATGTAATTGATTTTAATTGATTAACTTCAATACTTACCCAGTTTTTAAAAATCCATAGATTAGATCGTCCTTGTGTCATCTAGCGCCAGTTAATCTGAAAAGAAAAGAAATTTAATTAATACTTTGTATTTTTAATAGCCATCTGCTGGACTTTGTTTTTTCTAATTGTGTGCATAATTGTTTTCACTGTTACCTGTTAGTTTTTTGCATTGTCCTATTGCCAAATTCGTCATGTTTATGATGTCACTTCCTGTCTCTTTTACCTGTAAATTTCCAGAAATTATTGTTTATTATAAGTAGTTAATTAATTGGCACTTACTTTATATAAGTTTAAGGAAAACTACAAGAGATGAACAAAATGTAAAACTCACGCACACACACACTCACATATGCGACCTGCCAACTTGACATAACATTAATATGTTAAACAGCCCTGCTCTGCCATTCTGTTATGTATATTAACAGAATGAGTTGAGCAATTCATTTTGATGGGCAGCACTAAAAACTACAAATGAAACCGTTTGACCGATTCGGCTCCGACAATTGCGGGCAACAACAACGGTCGGCATAATTCAAATATGTCATGGCCGATCGTTTGTTCAATTGTCTCTTGCTCTCGGTGCGGTCGGACGTGTTTTTTCTTCCATCCTCCTCTCTGATCAGATGCGCGTGCGTGTGATCGTCTGTGTGTGCGGGAATGCAAATTCAAGTTTGATTTAACTTAACATAAACTGTGAAAATTCAAAATTGTGCAACTAAAATTATACAAATAAATCGAAACGAACGCAGAGCACCCCAACAATGTACAAGGGGACTCTGACGTACCGAAAATCACACACACCGAAAATAAATCAAATAAAATTAGAAAAGAAAAAAACACAATGTTTATATGTATCAATGCAATAGGCTGGTGCATATTGAGAACCCTATCCTCATGTATCTTAAGTTAATATTTGCTTTGGTTACGTCTGGGTTATCAGTCATACACAGTCTTGCTATCCTTATTCTCTTTCAGCTTCTAATCATCTAAATCTTCATTTCTTGATCTGATTGGGTTTTTCTGGGTTTTCCGATCCTTGCAATAAATGTTGATCAATCAATCATCCCACATTAGTTACTTTTCAATGTTCACAATATTCTAAAATTATACTACTAACTATTCTTTAATTGAATAAATTTGGCTCTAAGTTAATAAATTAACATACAAAATACTGTGTTTATTTTAATCGTTAATATTAAGTGGCGAAAAAGGTCTTATTGTACCGGGCCTGGCAGTGGCACTTCCAAGCTTCTTGATTTTGACAGACCTTCAATGGCTGGAATTGTTTTGTGCTGGGGCTTGGGCTGGAGCTGAGCTGAGACTTCTGTTGACATTGCATTTCATTTTACTTGGTTGTTTCTAAATTGTACTCCTTTCTGCTTGAGCTTAAATGCTATTATGTTTTTATTTAATGGTTTGATGCTTTGGTTTGATCGGCCGGCTTGTGGTTACACTATTTCTGTATCCTGTTAATGCTGTCTATTCAATACAATGCGTGCCTGTAGACAACTAACACTCTGCTTTCTATATCTAGGACAGCGCAATGCCTAATTACATTGGTAGTCATTAGTGATTTCTGACTTCTTCTTCGTTAAGTATGATTTGTAGGGTAGTACATGTGTACCCTTATCTTGCAACAGGTCCATCTTCAAAGAGTCTTTTATCTAGGACAGCGCAATGCCTAATTACATTGGTAGTCATTAGTTATTTCTGACTTCTTCTTCGTTAAGTATGATTTGTAGGGTAGTACATGTAAGTTTATTTGCAACAGGTCCATCTTCAAAGAGTCTTTGACTTTCTGTTCTAACTTACATTAGGTAACTGGCTTCTGGGAGCCTGCCTTGTTAGCCTTGGCAAATGGGCCCATCATCAGTGTGTCTATTGACTTTCTGTCTAAGCCTACTTTAGGTAATTGGCTTGATTGGTTTTCTGGGAGCTCTGTCTTGTTAGCATGCGCAGCATAGGCAAATAGGTTTATCATCAGAGAGTCTATTGACCTTTCACCCAGGAGGTCTGTCTTAAAACATACTTTGCAAAGGCTAATAGGCCCATCATCAAAGAGTCTACTGACTTATCGTTCAAGCTTACTTTAGGTAATTGGCTTGTTTGGCTACTAGGAGCTCTGTCTTGTTAGCATGTGCAGCCTAGGCAAATAGGTCCATCTTCAGAGAGTCTATTGACTTTTCATCCAGGAGCACTGTCTTATCAACATATGCAGCAAAGGCGAATAGGCCCGTCATCAAAGAGTCTACTGACTTACCGTCCAAGCTTACTTTAGGTAATTGGCTTGTTTGGTTACTAGGAGCTCTGTCTCGTTAGCATGTGCTGCCTAGGCAAATAGGTCCATCATCAGAGGAGCACTGTCTTATCAACATCTGCAGCAAAGGCGAATAGGCCTGTGATCAAAGAGTCTACTGACTTATCGTCCAAACTTACTCTAGGTAATTGGCTTGTTTGGTTACTAGAGCTCTGTCTCGTTAGCATGTGCTGCCTAGGCAAATAGGTCCATCATCAGAGAGTCTATTGACTTTTCATCCAGGAGCACTGTCTTATCAACATATGCAACAAAGGCGAATAGGCCCGTCATCAAAGAGTCTACTGACTTACCGTCCAAGCTTACTTTAGGTAATTGGCTTGTTTGGTTACTAGGAGCTCTGTCTCGTTAGCATGTGCTGCCTAGGCAAATAGGTCCATCATCAGAGAGTCTATTGACTTTTCATCCAGGAGCACTGTCTTATCAACATCTGCAGCAAAGGCGAATAGGCCCGTGATCAAAGAGTCTACTGACTTATCGTCCAAACTTACTCTAGGTAATTGGTTTGTTTGGTTATTAGAGCTCTGTCTCGTTAGCATGTGCAGCCTAAGCGAATAGGTCCATCATCATAGAGTCTATTGACTTTTCATCCAGGAGCACTGTCTTATCAACATCTGCAGCAAAGGCAATTTAGCCTGTGATCAAAGAGTCTACCGACTTATCGTCCAAGCTTACTTTAGGTAATTGGCTTGTTTGGTTTTAGAGCTCTGTCTTGTTAGCATGTGCAGCCTAAGCAAATAGGTTATCATCATAGAGTTTATAGATTTATAAACTAACCGAAGTACAATAACTAATTTTATTACTGGGAGCCCTGTCTTATTCTCATGTGCAGTCTAGGTAAATTAGTTTATCGCCAAGGGGTCTTTTGACTTACCGTCCAAACATACGCTAGGTAACTGATACGAATTGAAAAAGTAATGGCACGCATACCTAAGATACCATGCAATAATGCTACTTACAAAGCCTGGGCAACATGGCCCTTCACCAATGAGTTAACTGACTTACTGCCACCTACGATAGACAAATAAATTTATTTGAACTGATCAAATGGAAGGCAATGCCTTACATATCCTAAGACAATGTAATCTCCTCGACGCCTTAAGCATTGCGTGGACCCCACCGTGGGCGCAAGCGATGATTCTGATTCAAAACATACCGCTCTTATGGTACGCCATTTGGTATGTTATTGTTTCGCCTCGATTATATGTGATATTGCAACAGGCTATCACATATAGTTAAAAAAAAAAAAAAAAAAAAAAATCAGCTTCTAATCATCTAAATCTTCATTTCTTGATCTGATTGGGTTTTTCTGGGTTTTTGATCCTTGCAATAAATGTTGGATCAATCAATCATCCCACATTAGTTACTTTTCAATGTTCACAACATTCTAAAATTATACTACTAACTATTCTTTAATTGAATAAATTTGGCTCTAAGTTAATAAATTAACATACAAAATACTGTGTTTATTTTAATCGTTAATATTAAGTGGCGAAAAGGTCTTATTGTACCGGCCTGGCAGTGGCACTTCAAGCTTCTTGATTTTGACAGACCTGCAATGGCTGGAATTTTTGTGCTGGGGCTTGGGCTGGAGCTGAGCTGAGACTTCTGTTGACATTGCATTTCATTTACTTGGTTGTTTCTAAATTGTACTCCTTTCTGCTTGAGCTTAAATGCTATTATGTTTTTATTTAATGGTTTGATGCTTTGGTTTGATCGGCCGGTTTGTGGTTACACTATTTCTGTATCCTGTTAATGCTGTCTATTCAATACAATGCGTGCCTGTAGACAACTAACACTCTGCTTTCTATATCTAGGACAGCGCAATGCCTAATTACATTGGTAGTCATTAGTGATTTCTGACTTCTTCTTCGTTAAGTATGATTTGTAGGGTAGTACATGTAAGTACCCTTATCTTGCAACAGGTCCATCTTCAAAGAGTCTTTTTTATCTAGGACAGCGCAATGCCTAATTACATTGGTAGTCATTAGTTATTTCTGACTTCTTCTTCGTTAAGTATGATTTGTAGGGTAGTACATGTGTAAGTACCCTTATCTTGCAACAGGTCCATCTTCAAAGAGTCTTTTGACTTTCTGTTCTAACTTACATTAGGTAACTGGCTTCTGGGAGCTCTGCCTTGTTAGCCTTGGCAAATGGGCCCATCATCAGTGTGTCTATTGACTTTCTGTCTAAGCCTACTTTAGGTAATTGGCTTGATTGGTTTTCTGGGAGCTCTGTCTTGTTAGCATGCGCAGCATAGGCAAATAGGTTTATCATCAGAGAGTCTATTGACCTTTCACCCAGGAGGTCTGTCTTAAAACATACTTTGCAAAGGCTAATAGGCCCATCATCAAAGAGTCTACTGACTTATCGTTCAAGCTTACTTTAGGTAATTGGCTTGTTTGGCTACTAGGAGCTCTGTCTTGTTAGCATGTGCAGCCTAGGCAAATAGGTCCATCTTCAGAGAGTCTATTGACTTTTCATCCAGGAGCACTGTCTTATCAACATATGCAGCAAAGGCGAATAGGCCCGTCATCAAAGAGTCTACTGACTTACCGTCCAAGCTTACTTTAGGTAATGGCTTGTTTGGTTACTAGGAGCTCTGTCTCGTTAGCATGTGCTGCCTAGGCAAATAGGTCCATCATCAGAGGAGCACTGTCTTATCAACATCTGCAGCAAAGGCGAATAGGCCCGTGATCAAAGAGTCTACCGACTTATCGTCCAAACTTACTCTAGGTAATTGGCTTGTTTGGTTACTAGGAGCTCTGTCTCGTTAGCATGTGCTGCCTAGGCAAATAGGTCCATCATCAGAGAGTCTATTGACTTTTCATCCAGGAGCACTGTCTTATCAACATATGCAACAAAGGCGAATAGGCCCGTCATCAAAGAGTCTACTGACTTACCGTCCAAGCTTACTTTAGGTAATTGGCTTGTTTGGTTACTAGGAGCTCTGTCTCGTTAGCATGTGCTGCCTAGGCAAATAGGTCCATCATCAGAGAGTCTATTGACTTTTCATCCAGGAGCACTGTCTTATCAACATCTGCAGCAAAGGCGAATAGGCCCGTGATCAAAGAGTCTACCGACTTATCGTCCAAACTTACTCTAGGTAATTGGCTTGTTTGGTTATTGGAGCTCTGTCTCGTTAGCATGTGCAGCCTAAGCGAATAGGTCCATCATCATAGAGTCTATTGACTTTTCATCCAGGAGCACTGTCTTATCAACATCTGCAGCAAAGGCAATTTAGCCCGTGATCAAAGAGTCTACCGACTTATCGTCCAAGCTTACTTTAGGTAATTGGCTTGTTTGGTTTTTAGGAGCTCTGTCTTGTTAGCATGTGCAGCTCAAATAGGTCTATCATCATAGAGTTTATAGATTTATAAACTAACCGAAGTACAATAACTAATTTTATTACTGGGAGCCCTGTCTTATTCTCATGTGCAGTCTAGGTAAATTAGTTTATCGCCAAGGGGTCTTTTGACTTACCGTCCAAACCTACGCTAGGTAACTGATACGAATTGAAAAGTAATGGCACGCATACCTAAGATACCATGCAATAATGCTACTTACAAAGCCTGGGCAACATGGCCCTTCACCAATGAGTTAACTGACTTACTGCCACCTACGATAGACAAATAAATTTATTTGAACTGATCAAATGGAAGGCAATGCCTTACATATCCTAAGACAATGTAATCTCCTCGACGCCTTAAGCATTGCGTGGACCCCACCGTGGGCGCAAGCGATGATTCTGATTCAAAACATACCGCTCTTATGGTACGCCATTTGGTATGTTATTGTTTGTTCGATTATATGTGATATTGCAACAGGCTATCACATATTGTTAAAAAAAAAAAAAAAAAAAAAAAGTCCACAAAAAAAAAACAGCAACAACATATTGAACCAACTATATATATTGCGCCACCTAATCCCAATGACATGTCTGTGGAAAGTATCCCAGGGAGTACCAAAACGGACAACAAAATTAGCAGCACACTTGCATTATGAATTCTTTCAACTATGAATAATTCTTATACAACTAATATAAAAAATAATAGCCCTAACGCCAATTATTCTGGTCATGCCACCATAGCAGCAACAGAAAATTACAAATGAAACAAAAAAAAAAATTTAAAAAAAAATATATAAACATATATATAAATAATAATAAAATAAACAATAATAAAAATCAATTAACAAACACTCACCTGAACAAAACAAAACGAAAAAGTAGCCTCAAGGGAGGTCTGCAGCCAAATCGTCCATGTAATGAGTCCTGAGCTGCCACCTCAAAATTTGACTGCATGCATCCAGAGGCCTGCAAATACAACATTTCATTAAACATTGAATGTTCTTCAAATAGCTGTAAATTTACATACACATGAACGCCTTCATACCACAAAAAGCGATTAAAAATAATAATTGCTTGGTAACTGCCAACTCATCCAACAGTTGAGCGCAGCCAGTATTGTTTTTGCAATCGCAAAACAAAAAACAAACATAATAAACCAGCAAGAGCAGCGTCACGTATAGATTTGGCCGCCAGCATGGTTATTCAGCCACAAAATAAGCCAATCTTCAACAGCAACAAAATCATGAAGGTCTTCATTAAGTTGCTCCGGATCCAGCAGCTGTTGCTAGCAACAATGACTGCATCACAGACAAAATCCATTCGAGCTCATGAAAATAAAATAAAAGAACTCAAATCAGTCAAAACATAAACACAAAGTCACTAACAAACAATACAGCAGATTAACTCACCATCAAAGAAATCCTGAATCCTCTCGGAACGCATCCAAAAAGGAGCAGCGATTGCACGCGTGAAATGCATCGAACCTGCGACATCCATGGCATCCTGTCAAAATCCTGGGGAAACCTGCAAAATAAGAAAAGGAAAAAAAAAAAAATGTTAAAAAAATAAATCATTAATTATAATATAAAATCAAATAAAAAAGCCATTTAAAAATTAAAACTAAAACCAAATCAAACCAAAATTAAAATTAAAAAATTAAATAAAAATAAATTATTAATTTTAATATGGAAAAAAATAAATTAAAGTCATTAAAAATACAAAACTAAAATTAAACTAAAATCATAATTAAAATAATAAAAATAAAACTCGGCAACTTCAGCGGCCTTGTGCTGCATCAAAGACGGCATTCAATCACCAGAGGCAACTAAATCCAATTGTGCAACCTTTTGTTGCACTTGGAACTCACCGTGGGATCAGTACATCCAGCCGATGCAGCGTGGCCCACCATGGAACCAGATTATCCTCGACGTGCAGTGGCACCCACTCGAGGAGCATATGGCGGATACAAATTGCCACATTGCCGGCAGCGATTCGGCTTGGCAGAAGCATCAATACAGTGGCAAATATCCAATTGCCATCTGACTGCCGCACAGTCCGTGGGGCATCAACATGGGCGTAATGCAGCTGGAAGGCAGTGGCAGTGCCTTCTCTCCCAGCCTGGACAACAAAAACGGCGATCCCTTGGCATTTGTAGCCAGAGAGCGAATCCTTGGCAGCAGCTGCAAAAATCTAAAACAACACAAAACATATAAAAGTCATTAAAAATATCACTAAACAAAATATCAAAGTATTTGCAGGTACACTATAAACCTGCACTTACCTGTGACTAAGCACCACCAGCAGATCCACAACGTCCTTGAGGCATTATCCAGTCATCCTGCTGCACATCGGGGCACCTGACAACAATGACAGCGGCGTGGGACTGACGAGCAAATCCGCTCATCCTTGGGCACATCACTTGCTCGTGCCACAATCTGTGGCATGTGGCATGTGGCATCTCCAACGACAGCAGCAAAACCAAGAAGAGCATCTGCGGCAACTTCGGAATCGCACTGCGCATCCAATTTGCCACCTTTGATGGCATTTACGACAAACGATGGCAGTGCGACTCTACTTCATCGGCACCCAAATCCAAATTGCCATCGTGCTGCCGTCTGCAGCATATGGCAACGACAGCGGCGAGGGACCGTTTCCTAGCTGTGGCAACTCCTTGCCAACGTGCCTCCATCATCAAAGTTCCATTTATATGGCACTTTGCGGCAATTGGCAACAATCCTGGCGACACCTAAACAAATTGAGAAAATGTTGGAATTTTTTCATTACAATTTCTATTTTATTTGCAGAACTTAAAAATCTGCAAATAATAATCTCATCTGTTGATGATAATGTTGCCACACGTGCGGTGTGGCATCATTTGTTGCAACGGCAACAGCAGCAGCCAGCAGCAGCAAACAGCAGCGTAGAGCAGCAACAGCATCAACAGATGCGTCTTCTCATCCCAACTGTCGCTGCCTCACCTGTGTAGCAGGTGGCAAGCCTGGCACTTGACTGCAGCGTGGGACCAGCGACACGATTCTGGCAAGCGACACCCGAAGCATCGTCACGCGACCTTTCTGCTGCCTACAGAGAAAGGGGGCGTGACGGCGCGAAACGGTGTGCAGCTTGTCTATATGGACTGCGTCCGTCCATGCCATTACACGACTCCTGAGGCTCCTCACGGGCTGCAGGGAGTCACACACATGACATTCAGCCGGTGCGGCATCCTGTTGGCCGGCAGCAGCAGCGATCCACAGATGTATATGTATGCATCTGGTGCTCTGCCAGCTGTGGCCACTCTCACACCACATCCTGATGCCCACCAACAACAACTTGGGCACTCCAATTGCGTCCACGGCACCTCGCTGCCATTGCCTTGGCCATGGCAACGGCAGCCAGCAACAACAGCAACAACAGCACTTCCAGCGGCGACTGCAGCTCCTTGTGTGGATAACTGTGTGGCGATCCAGCCACAGCACGTGACAGCGGCAGCAGCATACACACACAGGAGGGCTAAATTGATGAAGAAAAACCATTAAGTATCTTTGAAATACAATTATATAATTTATACTTACCACTACACGTGCAGCTGACATAGGCCCTTACAATCAGCTGTTGTATCTGAAAAAAAATTTTTTATTAGCAATTATGTATTTGATTAATTCCAATACTTACCCAGTTTTTAAAAATCCATAGATTAGATCGTCCTTGTGTCATCTAGCGCCAGTTTAATCTGAAAAGAAAAGAAATTTAATTAATACTTTATATTTTTAATAGCCATCTGCTGGACTTTGTTTTTTCTAATTGTGTGCATAATTGTTTTCATGTTACCTGTTAGTTTTTTGCATTGTCCTATAGCCATATTCGTCATGTTTATGATGTCACTTCCTGTATCTTTTACCTGTAAATTACCAGAAAATATTGTTTATTATAAGTAGTTAATTAATTGGCACTTACTTTATATAAGTTTAAGGGAAAACTACACGAGATGAACAAAATGTAAACTCACGTACACACACACACTACATATGCGACCTGCCAACTTGACATAACATTAGAATGTTAAACAGCCCTGCTCTGCCATTCTGTTATGTTACATTAGCAGAATGTGTTGAGCAATCATTTTGATGGGCAGTTTAAATAAAAACTAAGCAAATAGGTTCACCATCATTGAGTTTATAGATTATAAACTAACCGAAGTACAAGAACTAATTTTATTACTGGGAGCCCTGTCTTATTCTCATGTGCAGTCTAGGTAAATTAGTTTATCGCCAAAGGGTCTTTGACTTACCGTCCAAACCTACGCTAGGTAACTGATGAACTGAAAAGTAATGGCACGCATACCTAAGATACCATGCAATAATGCTACTTATAAAGCCTGGGCAACATATCTTCACCAATGAGTTAACTGACTTACTGCCACCTACGATAGACAAATAAATTTATTTGAACTGATCAAATGGAAGGCAATGCCCATATCCTAAGACAATGTAATCCTCGACGCCTTAAGCATTGCGTGGACCCCACCGTGGGCGCAAGATGATTCTGATTCAAAACATACCGCTCTTATGGTACGCCATTTGGTATGTTATTGTTTCATCGATTATATGTGATATTGCAACAGGCTATCACATATTGTTAAAAAGGCATCATATTTATTGCAAAAGGGAAATTGTTCCAAAAAATTTTCTGAAGGCAAAAATCAGCTATTTCAGCATTAAAAGGAAACTATCCAGCATTTTTCTGAAGGCATTCTCAGCTGTCTAAAAGCAGCAGTCTTTCTTGGAGGACTTTAACCAAAGACGAACATAACCTTATTCGTGGAGAACTAACGTTGGGCATTTTTCTGGAAAGCGTTCATTCAGCAATTTTACAACATCTATCATCAATCTATCTTCTAAAAGCATCACTGGTATGTGCGTTTTATGATATTTTTTCTCGAGATGGGGTGGGTGAACTGCGGATGCAGCAGTCCCCTGAGGTTTCGTTTTCTTCAGGACGTGTTTTTGTTCATCTGCCATGTGCTGAGGCATAGTTCACTCTCTCTAATATGATACTCAACTGCAGCTGATTTTCTAGCCTCTTTCAACACATTTTCTGTTAGTGTGGTCTGCTTTTTCTACATTTTCAATGTTTTAATATTCTCTAAAATTTAATGAGCATTTCTTTCAAAGTCTCCTGCACTCTTTTGATTAATTTGGACACTAAATATGATTACTGTTAGCCTATCTTCTCTCTAAACAATAATTTGTCTATATTTATTGCTACTTTTCTCTGAGTTATAGTTTGTCTACAATTTTGCTATTAATCACAATACTTATCATTTATTTGCGAATGAATGATTTTTAGCTAGTTTACAACTAAATTTCCAGCCACTCTTAACACACTTCTATTAGTATAGTCTGCTCTTTCTGCATTTCCAATATTAGAATATTTTTTAAACTCTAATAGACGTTTCTTTTAGTGTTTTCTGCGCTCTTTTGGTTAGGTTTGATACTTAATATTATTAGTTTTAGTTCAGCTTTTCTCTGAGCTATAGTCTGTCTACAATTTTTGCTATTAATCACAATACTTATCTTTTATTTGCGAATGAATGATTTTTAACTAGTTTACAACTAAATTTCTAGCCACTTTTAACACTTTACTATTAGTATAGTCTGCTCTTTCTGCATTTCCAATATTATAATATTTTAAAACTCTAATAGACGTTTCTTTAGTGTTTTCTGCGCTCTTTTGGTTAGTCTTGATTACTAATATTATTATTTTCTTTGTAGCTCAGCTTTTCTGTAAATTATAGTTTGATATTAATTCGTAAGTGATTGATCTTTAATTAGTTTGCAACTAGTTATCTTGCCACTACATCTATTATTTAAATAGCTTATTCTCTGCTGTCCCACATGCACATATACTAGTCAAGGTTGTTTATGATGTATTCCATATTGCTAGTGTTTCACAGGCATTCCTTAGGCTGATCAACCAACTTAGCGTTGACCAACTATGAGTTGGCTGCAATTGTTGGCTTAATTCGTACTTGCTCTTTCATTGATGGCTTGTTTTTTTGAATGATTGTTTAAACTAAAGCAAGTGCTCGCCTTGGCAAAACAACCTAAGCAACGCGTGGTCCCCATGTAGGGCGCAAGCGATGTATCTGATCCAAAGCATACCCGACCTTTTCCTTGGTCCTCCTACTTGTATGCTTTGTTTCACAATGTTTATATGTATCAATGCAATAGGCTGGTGCATATTGAGAACCCTATCCTCATGTATCTTAAGTTAATATTTGCTTTGGTTACGTCTGGGTTATCAGTCATACACAGTCTTGCTATCCCTTATTCTCTTTCAGCTTCTAATCATCTAAATCTTCATTTCTTGATCTGATTGGGTTTTTCTGGGTTTTCCCGATCCTTGCAATAAATGTTGGATCAATCAATCATCCCCACATTAGTTACTTTTCAATGTTCACAACATTCTAAAATTATACTACTAACTATTCTTTAATTGAATAAATTTGGCTCTAAGTTAATAAATTAACATACAAAATACTGTGTTTATTTTAATCGTTAATATTAGTGGCGAAAAGGTCTTATTGTACCGGGCCTGGCAGTGGCACTTCCAAGCTTCTTGATTTTGACAGACCTGCAATGGCTGGAATTGTTTTGTGCTGGGGCTTTGGAGCTGAGCTGAGACTTCTGTTGACATTGCATTTCATTTTACTTGGTTGTTTCTAAATTGTACTCCTTTCTGCTTGAGCTTAAATGCTATTATGTTTTTATTTAATGGTTTGATGCTTTGGTTTGATCGGCCGGCTTGTGGTTACACTATTTCTGTATCCTGTTAATGCTGTCTATTCAATACAATGCGTGCCTGTAGACAACTAACACTCTGCTTTCTATATCTAGGACAGCGCAATGCCTAATTACATTGGTAGTCATTAGTGATTTCTGACTTCTTCTTCGTTAAGTATGATTTGTAGGTAGTACATGTGTAAGTACTTATCTTGCAACAGGTCCATCTTCAAAGAGTCTTTTATCTAGGACAGCGCAATGCCTAATTACATTGGTAGTCATTAGTTATTTCTGACTTCTTCTTCGTTAAGTATGATTTGTAGGGTAGTACATGTGTAAGTACCCTTATCTTGCAACAGGTCCATCTTCAAAGAGTCTTTGACTTTCTGTTCTAACTTACATTAGGTAACTGGCTTCTGGGAGCTCTGCCTTGTTAGCCTTGGCAAATGGGCCCATCATCAGTGTGTCTATTGACTTATCTGTCTAAGCCTACTTTAGGTAATTGGCTTGATTGGTTTTCTGGGAGCTCTGTCTTGTTAGCATGCAGCATAGGCAAATAGGTTTATCATCAGAGAGTCTATTGACCTTTCACCCAGGAGGTCTGTCTTAAAACATACTTTGCAAAGGCTAATAGGCCCATCATCAAAGAGTCTACTGACTTATCGTTCAAGCTTACTTTAGGTAATTGGCTTGTTTGGCTACTAGGAGCTCTGTCTTGTTAGCATGTGCAGCCTAGGCAAATAGGTCCATCTTCAGAGAGTCTATTGACTTTTCATCCAGGAGCACTGTCTTATCAACATATGCAGCAAAGGCGAATAGGCCGTCATCAAAGAGTCTACTGACTTACCGTCCAAGCTTACTTTAGGTAATTGGCTTGTTTGGTTACTAGGAGCTCTGTCTCGTTAGCATGTGCTGCCTAGGCAAATAGGTCCATCATCAGAGGAGCACTGTCTTATCAACATCTGCAGCAAAGGCGAATAGGCCCGTGATCAAAGAGTCTACCGACTTATCGTCCAAACTTACTCTAGGTAATTGGCTTGTTTGGTTACTAGGAGCTCTGTCTCGTTAGCATGTGCTGCCTAGGCAAATAGGTCCATCATCAGAGAGTCTATTGACTTTTCATCCAGGAGCACTGTCTTATCAACATATGCAACAAAGGCGAATAGGCCCGTCATCAAAGAGTCTACTGACTACCGTCCAAGCTTACTTTAGGTAATTGGCTTGTTTGGTTACTAGGAGCTCTGTCTCGTTAGCATGTGCTGCCTAGGCAAATAGGTCCATCATCAGAGAGTCTATTGACTTTTCATCCAGGAGCACTGTCTTATCAACATCTGCAGCAAAGGCGAATAGGCCCGTGATCAAAGAGTCTACCGACTTATCGTCCAAACTTACTCTAGGTAATTGGCTTGTTTTTATTAGAGCTCTGTCTCGTTAGCATGTGCAGCCTAAGCGAATAGGTCCATCATCATAGAGTCTATTGACTTTTCATCCAGGAGCACTGTCTTATCAACATCTGCAGCAAAGGCAATTTAGCCCGTGATCAAAGAGTCTACCGACTTATCGTCCAAGCTTACTTTAGGTAATTGGCTTGTTTGGTTTTTAGGAGCTCTGTCTTGTTAGCATGTGCAGCCTAAGCAAATAGGTCTATCATCATAGAGTTTATAGATTTATAAACTAACCGAAGTACAATAACTAATTTTATTACTGGGAGCCCTGTCTTATTCTCATGTGCAGTCTAGGTAAATTAGTTTATCGCCAAGGGTCTTTGACTTACCGTCCAAACCTACGCTAGGTAACTGATACGAATTGAAAAGTAATGGCACGCATACCTAAGATACCATGCAATAATGCTACTTACAAAGCCTGGGCAACATGGCCCTTCACCAATGAGTTAACTGACTTACTGCCACCTACGATAGACAAATAAATTTATTTGAACTGATCAAATGGAAGGCAATGCCTACATATCCTAAGACAATGTAATCTCCTCGACGCCTTAAGCATTGCGTGGACCCCACCGTGGGCGCAAGCGATGATTCTGATTCAAAACATACCGCTCTTATGGTACGCCATTTGGTATGTTATTGTTTCGCTCGATTATATGTGATATTGCAACAGGCTATCACATATTGTTAAAAAAAAAAAAAAAAAAAAAATCATCTAAAAGCTTCATTTCTTTGATCTGATCTGGTATTTCTGGGTTTTCCGATCCTTGCAATAAATGTTGATCAATAGTTAATCCTCATCCCCACATTAGTTACTTTTCAATGTTCACAACATTCTAAAAATTATACTAACTATTCTTTAATTGAATAACTTTGGCTCTAAGTTAATAAATTAACATACAAAATACTGTGTTTATTTTAATCGTTAATATTAAGTGGCGAAAAGGTCTTATTGTGCCGGCCTGGCTGTGGCACTTCCAAGCTTCTTGATTTTGAAAGACCTTCAATGGCTGAATTGTTTTGTGCTAGCTTGGCTGAGCTGAGCTGAGACTTCTGTTGACATTGCATTTCATTTTACTTGGTTGTTTCTAAACTGTACCTTTTCTGCTGGAGCTTAAATGCTATTATGTTTTTATTTTAATGGTTTGATGCTTTGGTTTGATCGGTCGGTTTGTGGTTACACTATTTCTGTATCCTGTTAATGCTGTCTATTCAATACAATGCGTGCCTGTAGACAACTAACACTCTGCTTTCATTGGTAGTCATTAGTGATTTCTGACTTTTCTTCGTTAGTATGATTTGTAGGTAGTACATGTGTAAGCCTTTATCTTGCAACAGGTCCATCTTCAAAGAGTCTTTTTTATCTAGGACAGCGCAATGCCTAATTACATTGGTAGTCATTAGTGTTTTCTGACTTCGTTAAGTATGATTTGTAGGGTAGTACATGTGTAAGTACCTTTATCTTGCAACAGGTCCATCTTCAAAGAGTCTTTTCACTTTCCGTTCTAACTACATTAGGTAACTGGTTTCTGGGAGCTCTGCCTTGTTAGCCTTTGGCAAATGGGCCCATCGGCAGTGTGTCTATTGACTTTCTGTCTAAGCCTACTTTAGGTAATTGGCTTGATTGGTTTTCTGGGAGCTCTGTCTTGTTAGCATGCGCTGCATAGGCAAATAGGTCCATCATCAGAGAGTCTATTGACCTTCACCCAGGAGCTCTGTCTTAAACATACTTTGCAAAGGCTAATAGGCCCATCATCAAAGAGTCTGCTGACTTATCGTTCAAGCTTACTTTAGGTAATTGGCTTGTTTGGCTACTAGGAGCTCTGTCTTGTTAGCATGTGCAGCCTAGGCAAATAGGTTCATCTTCAGAGAGTCGATTGACTTTTCATCCAGGAGCACTGTCTTATCAACATATGCAGCAAAGGCGAATAGGCCTGTCATCAAAGAGTCTACTGACTTACCATCCAAGCTTACTTTAGGTAATTGGTTTGTTTGGTTACTAGGAGCTCTGTCTCGTTAGCATGTGCTGCCTAGGCAAATAGGTCCATCATCAGAGAGTCTATTGACTTTTCATCCAGGAGCACTGTCTTAACAACATATGCAACAAAGGCGAATAGGCGTCATCAAAGAGTCTACCTTTCGTCCAAGCTTACTTTAGGTAATTGGCTTGTTTGGTTACTAGGAGCTCTGTCTCGTTAGCATGTGCTGCCTAGGCAAATAGGTTCATCTTCAGAGAGTCTATTGACTTTTCATCCAGGAGCACTGTCTTATCAACATATGCAGCAAAGGCGAATAGGCCCGTCATCAAAGAGTCTACTGACTTACCGTCCAAACTTACTTTAGGTAATTTTGTTTGGTTACTAGGAGCTCTGTCTCGTTAGCATGTGCTGCCTAGGCAAATAGGTCCATCATCAGAGGAGCACTGTCTTATCAACATCTGCAGCAAAGGCGAATAGGCCCGTGATCAAAGAGTCTACCGACTTATCGTCCAAACTTACTCTAGGTAATTGGCTTGTTTGGTTACTAGGAGCTCTGTCTCGTTAGCATGTGCTGCCTAGGCAAATAGGTCCATCATCAGAGAGTCTATTGACTTTTCATCCAGGAGCACTGTCTTATCAACATATGCAACAAAGGCGAATAGGCCTGTCATCAAAGAGTCTACTGACTTACCGTCCAAGCTTACTTTAGGTAATTGGCTTGTTTGGTTACTAGAGCTCTGTCTCGTTAGCATGTGCTGCCTAGGCAAATAGGTCCATCATCAGAGAGTCTATTGACTTTTCATCCAGGAGCACTGTCTTATCAACATCTGCAGCAAAGGCGAATAGGCTGATCAAAGAGTCTACTGACTTATCGTCCAAACTTACTCTGGGTAATTGGCTTGTTTGGTTATTAGGAGCTCTGTCTCGTTAGCATGTGCAGCCTAAGCGAATAGGTCCATCATCATAGAGTCTATTGACTTTTCATCCAGGAGCACTGTCTTATCAACATCTGCAGCAAAGGCAATTTAGCCTGTGATCAAAGAGTCTACCGACTTATCGTCCAAACTTACTTTAGGTAATTGGCTTGTTTGGTTATTAGGAGCTCTGTCTTGTTAGCATGTGCAGCCTAACAAATAGGTCTATCTTCATAGAGTTTATAGATTTATAAACCAACTGAAGTACAAGAACTAATTTTATTACTGGGAGCCCTGTCTTATTCTCATGTGCAGTCTAGGTAAATTAGTTTATCGCCAAAGGGTCTTTTGACTTACCGTCCAAACCTACGCTAGGTAACTGATACGAATTGAAAAGTAATGGCACGCATACCTAAGATACCATGCAATAATGCTTACAAAGCTTGGGCAACATGGCCCTTCACCAATGAGTTAACTGACTTACTGCCACCTACGATAGACAAATAAATTTATTTGAACTGATTAAATGGAAGGCAATGCCTTACATATCCTAAGACAATGTAATCTCCTCGACGCCTTAAGCATTGCGTGGACCCCACCGTGGGCGCAAGCGATGATTCTGATTCAAAACATACCGCTCTTATGGTACGCCATTTGGTATGTTATTGTTTCGCCTCGATTATATGTGATATTGCAACAGGCTATCACATATTGTCAAAAAAAAAAAAAAAAAAAAAAAAGAGTCTTTTTTATCTAGGACAGCGCAATGCCTAATTACATTGGTAGTCATTAGTTATTTCTGACTTCTTCTTCGTTAAGTATGATTTGTAGGGTAGTACATGTGTAAGTACCTTATCTTGCAACAGGTCCATCTTCAAAGAGTCTTTGACTTTCTGTTCTAACTTACATTAGGTAACTGGCTTCTGGGAGCTCTGCCTTGTTAGCCTTGGCAAATGGGCCCATCATCAGTGTGTCTATTGACTTTCTGTCTAAGCCTACTTTAGGTAATTGGCTTGATTGGTTTTCTGGGAGCTCTGTCTTGTTAGCATGCAGCATAGGCAAATAGGTTTATCATCAGAGAGTCTATTGACCTTTCACCCAGGAGGTCTGTCTTAAAACATACTTTGCAAAGGCTAATAGGCCCATCATCAAAGAGTCTACTGACTTATCGTTCAAGCTTACTTTAGGTAATTGGCTTGTTTGGCTACTAGGAGCTCTGTCTTGTTAGCATGTGCAGCCTAGGCAAATAGGTCCATCTTCAGAGAGTCTATTGACTTTTCATCCAGGAGCACTGTCTTATCAACATATGCAGCAAAGGCGAATAGGCCCGTCATCAAAGAGTCTACTGACTTACCGTCCAAGCTTACTTTAGGTAATTGGCTTGTTTGGTTACTAGAGCTCTGTCTCGTTAGCATGTGCTGCCTAGGCAAATAGGTCCATCATCAGAGGAGCACTGTCTTATCAACATCTGCAGCAAAGGCGAATAGGCCCGTGATCAAAGAGTCTACTGACTTATCGTCCAAACTTACTTAGGTAATTGGCTTGTTTGGTTACTAGGAGCTCTGTCTCGTTAGCATGTGCTGCCTAGGCAAATAGGTCCATCATCAGAGAGTCTATTGACTTTTCATCCAGGAGCACTGTCTTATCAACATATGCAACAAAGGCGAATAGGCCCGTCATCAAAGAGTCTACTGACTTACCGTCCAAGCTTACTTTAGGTAATTGGCTTGTTTGGTTACTAGGAGCTCTGTCTCGTTAGCATGTGCTGCCTAGGCAAATAGGTCCATCATCAGAGAGTCTATTGACTTTTCATCCAGGAGCACTGTCTTATCAACATCTGCAGCAAAGGCGAATAGGCCCGTGATCAAAGAGTCTACCGACTTATCGTCCAAACTTACTCTAGGTAATTGGCTTGTTTGGTTATTAGGAGCTCTGTCTCGTTAGCATGTGCAGCCTAAGCGAATAGGTCCATCATCATAGAGTCTATTGACTTTTCATCCAGGAGCACTGTCTTATCAACATCTGCAGCAAAGGCAATTTAGCCTGTGATCAAAGAGTCTACTGACTTATCGTCCAAGCTTACTTTAGGTAATTGGCTTGTTTGGTTTTAGAGCTCTGTCTTGTTAGCATGTGCAGCCTAAGCAAATAGGTCTATCATCATAGAGTTTATAGATTTATAAACTAACCGAAGTACAATAACTAATTTTATTACTGGGAGCCCTGTCTTATTCTCATGTGCAGTCTAGGTAAATTAGTTTATCGCCAAGGGGTCTTTTGACTTACCGTCCAAACCTACGCTAGGTAACTGATACGAATTGAAAAAGTAATGGCACGCATACCTAAGATACCATGCAATAATGCTACTTACAAAGCCTGGGCAACATGGCCCTTCACCAATGAGTTAACTGACTTACTGCCACCTACGATAGACAAATAAATTTATTTGAACTGATCAAATGGAAGGCAATGCCTTACATATCCTAAGACAATGTAATCTCCTCGACGCCTTAAGCATTGCGTGGACCCCACCGTGGGCGCAAGCGATGATTCTGATTCAAAACATACCGCTCTTATGGTACGCCATTTGGTATGTTATTGTTTCGCCTCGATTATATGTGATATTGCAACAGGCTATCACATATTGTTAAAAAAAAAAAAAAAAAAAAACTTTAATCCAAAGACGAACATAACCTTATTCGTGGAGAACTAACGTTGGGCATTTTTCTGGAAAGCGTCCATTCAGCAATTTACAACATCTATCATCAATCTATCTTCTAAAAGCATCACTGGTATGTGCGTTTTATGATATTTTTCTCTCGAGATGGGGTGGGTGAACTGCGGATGCAGCAGTCCCCCTGAGGTTTCGGTTTCTTCAGGACGTGTTTTTTGTTCATCTGCCATGTGCTGAGGCATAGTTCACTCTCTCTAATATGATACTCAACTGCAGCTGATTTTCTAGCCTCTTTCAACACATTTTCTGTTAGTGTGGTCTGCTTTTTCTACATTTTCAATGTTTTAATATTCTCTAAAATTTAATGAGCATTTCTTTCAAAGTCTCCTGCACTCTTTTGATTAATTTGGACACTAAATATGATTACTGTTAGCCTATCTTCTCTCTAAACAATAATTTGTCTATATTTATTGCTACTTTTCTCTGAATTATAGTTTGTCTACAATTTTGCTATTAATCACAATACTTATCATTTATTTGCGAATGAATGATTTTTAGCTAGTTTACAACTAAATTTCCAGCCACTCTTAATACACTTCTATTAGTATAGTCTGCTCTTTCTGCATTTCCAATATTAGAATATTTTTAAAACTCTAATAGACCTTTCTTTTAGTGTCTTCTGCGCTCTTTTGGTTAGTCTGATTAGCTAATATTAATATTTTTTAGTTCAGCTTTTCTCTAAGTTATAGTTTGTCTTCAATTGATGCTATTAATCACAATACTTATCTTTTATATGCGAATGAATGATTTTTAGCTAGCTTACAACTAAATTTCTAGCCACTATTAACACATTTCTACCTGTATAGTCTGCTCTTTCTGCATTTTTAGAGTACTCCTAACACTAATAGATACTACTTTAGGGTTTTCTGCGCTTTCTGGTTAGTCTTGATTCCTAATATTATTATTTTCTTTTGTAGTTCAGCTTTTCTGTATGTTATAGTTTGATATTAATTCGTAAATGATTGATCTTTAATTGGTTTGCAGCTAGTAATCTTGCCAATACATCTATTAATTAAATAGTTTATTCTCTGCTGACCCTCATGCACATATACTAGTCAAGGTTGTTTATGATGTATTCCATTTTGCTAGTGTACCACAGGCATTCCTTAGGCTGATCAACCAATCTTAGCGTTGACCAACTATGAGTTGGCTGCAATTGTTGGCTTAATTCGTACTTGCTCTTTCATTGATGGCTTGTTTCTTTTGAATGATTGTTTAAACTAAAGCAAGTGCTCGCCTTGGCAAAACAACCTAAGCAACGCGTGGTCCCCATGTAGGGCGCAAGCGATGTATCTGATCCAAAGCATACCCGACCTTTTCCTTGGTCCTCCTACTTGTAGGCTGGTGCATATTGAGAACCCTTGTGGGTCCATATATGCATATTTATAAGAAATTTTATATCGTTCTATGACTTTTCTGTCACTTTAATAATTTCTGCTCTGCTCTTTGACTTTGTTCTAATCAAGCATGCCTTGATTTCCTGCTGTCAAATTCTCACCTCAATAATTTGACTTTGTTCTAACCAAGTATGCCTTGATTTCCTGCTGTCAAATTCTTACTTCAGTAATTTCTCTGAAAATTTTCTCACTTTGGATTTAACATTCATAGAGGCAACATCATTAAAGTAAGTTTCTCCTCTTTTTATTCTTTTGGTTAAACATAATGATTTTATGATTAACCCTGATCATAGGGCGTCATATTTCAGCATTAAAAAGGAAACTATCCAGCATTTTTCTGAAGGCATTCAATCAGCTGTCTAAAAGCAGCAGTCTTTCTTGGAGGACTTTAATCCAAAGACGAACATAACCTTATTCGTGGAGAACTAACGTTGGGCATTTTTCTGGAAAGCGTCCATTCAGCAATTTACAACATCTATCATCAATCTATCTTCTAAAAGCATCACTGGTATGTGCGTTTTATGATATTTTTCTCTCGAGATGGGTGGGTGAACTGCGGATGCAGCAGTCCCCTGAGGTTTCGTTTTCTTCAGGACGTGTTTTTTGTTCATCTGCCATGTGCTGAGGCATAGTTCACTTCTCTCTAATATGATACTCAACTGCAGCTGATTTTCTAGCCTCTTTCAACACATTTTCTGTTAGTGTGGTCTGCTTTTTCTACATTTTCAATGTTTTAATATTCTCTAAAATTTAATGAGCATTTCTTTCAAAGTCTCCTGCACTCTTTTGATTAATTTGGACACTAAATATGATTACTGTTAGCCTATCTTCTCTCTAAACAATAATTTGTCTATATTTATTGCTACTTTTCTCTGAGTTATAGTTTGTCTACAATTTTGCTATTAATCACAATACTTATCATTTATTTTGAATGAATGATTTTTAGCTAGTTTACAACTAAATTTCCAGCCACTCTTAACACACTTCTATTAGTATAGTCTGCTCTTTCTGCATTTCCAATATTAGAATATTTTTTAAACTCTAATAGACGTTTCTTTTAGTGTTTTCTGCGCTCTTTTGGTTAGGTTTGATACTTAATATTATTAGTTTTAGTTCAGCTTTTCTCTGAGCTATAGTCTGTCTACAATTTTTGCTATTAATCACAATACTTATCTTTTATTTGAATGAATGATTTTTAACTAGTTTACAACTAAATTTCTAGCCACTTTTAACACTTTACTATTAGTATAGTCTGCTCTTTCTGCATTTCCAATATTATAATATTTTTAAAACTCTAATAGACGTTTCTTTTAGTGTTTTCTGCGCTCTTTTGGTTAGTCTTGATTACTAATATTATTATTTTCTTTGTAGCTCAGCTTTTCTGTAAATTATAGTTTGATATTAATTCGTAAGTGATTGATCTTTAATTAGTTTGCAACTAGTTATCTTGCCACTACATCTATTATTTAAATAGCTTATTCTCTGCTGTCCCACATGCACATATACTAGTCAAGGTTGTTTATGATGTATTCCATATTGCTAGTGTTTCACAGGCATTCCTTAGGCTGATCAACCAATCCTTAGCGTTGACCAACTATGAGTTGGCTGCAATTGTTGGCTTAATTCGTACTTGCTCTTTCATTGATGGCTTGTTTCTTTTGAATGATTGTTTAAACTAAAGCAAGTGCTCGCCTTGGCAAAACAACCTAAGCAACGCGTGGTCCCCATGTAGGGCGCAAGCGATGTATCTGATCCAAAGCATACCCGACCTTTTCCTTGGTCCTCCTACTTGTATGCTTTGTTTCACAATGTTTATATGTATCAATGCAATAGGCTGGTGCATATTGAGAACCCTATCCTCATGTATCTTAAGTTAATATTTGCTTTGGTTACGTCTGGGTTATCAGTCATACACAGTCTTGCTATCCCTTATTCTCTTTCAGCTTCTAATCATCTAAATCTTCATTTCTTGATCTGATTGGGTTTTTCTGGGTTTTCCCGATCCTTGCAATAAATGTTGGATCAATCAATCATCCCCACATTAGTTACTTTTCAATGTTCACAACATTCTAAAATTATACTACTAACTATTCTTTAATTGAATAAATTTGGCTCTAAGTTAATAAATTAACATACAAAATACTGTGTTTATTTTAATCGTTAATATTAAGTGGCGAAAAAAGGTCTTATTGTACCGGGCCTGGCAGTGGCACTTCCAAGCTTCTTGATTTTGACAGACCTGCAATGGCTGGAATTGTTTTGTGCTGGGGCTTGGGCTGGAGCTGAGCTGAGACTTCTGTTGACATTGCATTTCATTTTACTTGGTTGTTTCTAAATTGTACTCCTTTCTGCTTGAGCTTAAATGCTATTATGTTTTTATTTAATGGTTTGATGCTTTGGTTTGATCGGCCGGCTTGTGGTTACACTATTTCTGTATCCTGTTAATGCTGTCTATTCAATACAATGCGTGCCTGTAGACAACTAACACTCTGCTTTCTATATCTAGGACAGCGCAATGCCTAATTACATTGGTAGTCATTAGTGATTTCTGACTTCTTCTTCGTTAGTATGTTGTTATCTTGATCTTCAAAGAGTCTTTTTTATCTAGGACAGCGCAATGCCTAATTACATTGGTAGTCATTAGTTATTTCTGACTTCTTCTTCGTTAAGTATGATTTGTAGGGTAGTACATGTGTAAGTACCCTTATCTTGCAACAGGTCCATCTTCAAAGAGTCTTTTGACTTTCTGTTCTAACTTACATTAGGTAACTGGCTTCTGGGAGCTCTGCCTTGTTAGCCTTGGCAAATGGGCCCATCATCAGTGTGTCTATTGACTTTCTGTCTAAGCCTACTTTAGGTAATTGGCTTGATTGGTTTTCTGGGAGCTCTGTCTTGTTAGCATGCAGCATAGGCAAATAGGTTTATCATCAGAGAGTCTATTGACCTTTCACCCAGGAGGTCTGTCTTAAAACATACTTTGCAAAGGCTAATAGGCCCATCATCAAAGAGTCTACTGACTTATCGTTCAAGCTTACTTTAGGTAATTGGCTTGTTTGGCTACTAGGAGCTCTGTCTTGTTAGCATGTGCAGCCTAGGCAAATAGGTCCATCTTCAGAGAGTCTATTGACTTTTCATCCAGGAGCACTGTCTTATCAACATATGCAGCAAAGGCGAATAGGCCCGTCATCAAAGAGTCTACTGACTTACCGTCCAAGCTTACTTTAGGTAATTGGCTTGTTTGGTTACTAGGAGCTCTGTCTCGTTAGCATGTGCTGCCTAGGCAAATAGGTCCATCATCAGAGGAGCACTGTCTTATCAACATCTGCAGCAAAGGCGAATAGGCCCGTGATCAAAGAGTCTACCGACTTATCGTCCAAACTTACTCTAGGTAATTGGCTTGTTTGGTTACTAGGAGCTCTGTCTCGTTAGCATGTGCTGCCTAGGCAAATAGGTCCATCATCAGAGAGTCTATTGACTTTTCATCCAGGAGCACTGTCTTATCAACATATGCAACAAAGGCGAATAGGCCCGTCATCAAAGAGTCTACTGACTTACCGTCCAAGCTTACTTTAGGTAATTGGCTTGTTTGGTTACTAGGAGCTCTGTCTCGTTAGCATGTGCTGCCTAGGCAAATAGGTCCATCATCAGAGAGTCTATTGACTTTTCATCCAGGAGCACTGTCTTATCAACATCTGCAGCAAAGGCGAATAGGCCCGTGATCAAAGAGTCTACCGACTTATCGTCCAAACTTACTCTAGGTAATTGGCTTGTTTGGTTATTAGGAGCTCTGTCTCGTTAGCATGTGCAGCCTAAGCGAATAGGTCCATCATCATAGAGTCTATTGACTTTTCATCCAGGAGCACTGTCTTATCAACATCTGCAGCAAAGGCAATTTAGCCCGTGATCAAAGAGTCTACCGACTTATCGTCCAAGCTTACTTTAGGTAATTGGCTTGTTTGGTTTTTAGGAGCTCTGTCTTGTTAGCATGTGCAGCCTAAGCAAATAGGTCTATCATCATAGAGTTTATAGATTTATAAACTAACCGAAGTACAATAACTAATTTTATTACTGGGAGCCCTGTCTTATTCTCATGTGCAGTCTAGGTAAATTAGTTTATCGCCAAGGGGTCTTTTGACTTACCGTCCAAACCTACGCTAGGTAACTGATACGAATTGAAAAGTAATGGCACGCATACCTAAGATACCATGCAATAATGCTACTTACAAAGCCTGGGCAACATGGCCCTTCACCAATGAGTTAACTGACTTACTGCCACCTACGATAGACAAATAAATTTATTTGAACTGATCAAATGGAAGGCAATGCCTTACATATCCTAAGACAATGTAATCTCCTCGACGCCTTAAGCATTGCGTGGACCCCACCGTGGGCGCAAGCGATGATTCTGATTCAAAACATACCGCTCTTATGGTACGCCATTTGGTATGTTATTGTTTCGCCTCGATTATATGTGATATTGCAACAGGCTATCACATATTGTTAAAAAAAAAAAAAAAAAAAGGGCGTACTCCTTGCGCAACCAATACACTCTGTCTGCAACAACTGAAATGCTAATATATTGTTTATACAAATATTAACTGTTCGGCAGTTGAACATAGAAAGTACGAGAACCAGGGGTGCGTGCGGGCTCCGTGGGGGGGGGGGCGGGGGGACACAGAATCACGAGGTGCGGCACCAGCTGTAGTGGCTAGTAAATATAAGTTCTAAAATTAACTTTACTTCTCGATTTTTGATTCTTCCGATTTCTTCGATCCTTTCATTTCTTTGCACCTGTATGAACTCAATAATATTTTATTAATATTTTATTAATACTTTATTAATATTCTGTTAACATATTATTCTGTCACTGACCGCGTTAATTTGTCTGTCTGAAACTTTTGCTGACAGACGCATTTGCTTTGTTACTTCCACTGTTGCTGGCCCGTCAACAAATATAATTTTAAATCACTTAACTTAAGCTATATTTTCACTGCACTTAAACGATATTTAATAATTTTAAATTAAGTTCACTTTAAATATGCTCAGGCTACGCAGTCGGCAAAGCAGGTGAACAATTTGTTAATAAACAATTGTTCGCCTGCTTTGCCGCCCCTGTCTGAAACATTAGCAATTCTGTGAAGTTTGCTTATTTTTTAATTCACATTACGTTTTGGCTATCCATGTATAGAGAAATTCAGTTTTTGCGACATACATGTAACACAAAACACTCCGCCAAATTTTACAGTCACTAAAATTATTTTCACACACGCTTGGTTAATATATGAAACTTAAGTAAAACAATTTAAATTTAAATATATATTCAAAATTAACACTGTCCGCAGTAATCCACTGTATTGCGTCTATATAAATTACTTTCACTAAAAATTTAAAGTACATAATAATTCTTAAAAAACATTTAAAGATTTCATTCACTCACTGTACTGGGCTATGCAGGTGCCAGTCCAAGCGGGCAATTTGTAAATAAACAATTGTCCGCTTGACTGGCACCCCACCTAAAAAGAAGTTTTGTCACTCTAATTCAGCTGCTTTGTTTCTAATACTTCTATTATCAATCGCTGGTATTTTTCACTTCACTGAATTTAATAACACTAAACTCATTTACTTTTTCGTTTTTTGTCGCGCTGTGCTCGTCTCTCGCTTTCCGCTGTGTGACGGGCCGCATCGTTTTTGCTCCTCACACTTCGTTTCGCTACTGCTGAGAGCTGCTGGCTCGTGGCAGGCCGACGGCTACTCGCCGGTTGCTGAGCTGTGGTGTGAGAGACGGGGGAGCGACTGTGGCCTGATCTGCGGCGGTGAGAGGGAGACGGGCGTAGTGCAAAACTCACCACATGTGTGATGTATAGTGCACTCGCTCTGTACTCACAGTTCTCCTCTACACTCGCGGCAAGCAGTTTTCGGCCACGCGCCGACTGTTTCTCGCTTGTGCTGAAATATACGTTACATTTGAAAACAAATCTGTTAAATGATTTCGTCTCATTGAATTTAGGTAAATTAATTAGTTTGGTCAACGTTAATAAGATTAATTGAATTAATTAAATTAAGTAATTAAATAAATATTTTTAGATTAAGATTAACAAATATTGTTATATTGTACTGAGTCACTTTGAAATTATTGATTGATTAATTGATTAATTAATTAATTAACTAATTAATTAATTAATCAATTAAATTTGTAATATAGCGATTATTTTTGAAAAATCTGAGAAATTCTATAATAAATATTAAATAATTAAACTATGAGCATTCACAAATGTTTCACCCAATAATAGGCCCTTGCGGCATGTACAATTAACTTCTGAATTGCATAAACTTTCTATGTATTTGCCATTAATGTACACCTAATTTTAATACAACTAACTAGAATTAGTTTTACCCATTAAGAAACTATGTTGCCATTTAATTCCTTAAAAATTATTGTATATTGTGGAATAATAGTACGCTTGCATCCCCTTTACAACACCCTCGCCTGCCAATGCAGTGTGAGCTGGATATGTTGTAGGTGAGATATGCAAATTCATTACGTGCGTCAACCTTGGCCACACAACACAAAAAACTGCTTTGCCGCCTGCCCCGTCTGAAACATTAGCAATTCTGTGAAGTTTGCTTATTTTTTAATTCACATTACGTTTTGGCTATCCCATGTATAGAAATTCAGTTTTGCGACATACATGTAACACAAAACACTCCGCCAAATTTTACAGTCACTAAAATTATTTTCACACACGCGCTTGGTTAATATATGAAACTTAAGTAAAACAATTTAAATTTAAATATATATTCAAAATTAACACTGTCCGCAGTAATCCACTGTATTGCGTCTATATAAATTACTTTCACTAAAATTTAAAGTACATAATAATTCTTAAAAAACATTTAAAGATTTCATTCACTCATACTGGGCTATAGGTGCCAGTCAAGCGGCAATTTGTAAATAAACAATTGTCCGCTTGGACTGGCACCTGCCTAGGCCTAAAAGAAGTTTTGTCACTCTAATTCAGCTGCTTTGTTTCTAATACTTCTATTATCAATCGCTGGTATTTTCACTTCACTGAATTTAATAACACTAAACTCATTTACTTTTTCGTTTTTTGTCGCGCTGTGCTCGTCTCTCGCTTTCCGCTGTGTGACGGGCCGCATCGTTTTTGCTCCTCACACTTCGTTTCGCTACTGCTGAGAGCTGCTGGCTCGTGGCAGGCCGACGGCTACTCGCCGGTTGCTGAGCTGTGGTGTGAGAGACGGGGCGGAGCGACTGTGGCCTGATCTGCGGCGGTGAGAGGGAGACGGGCGTAGTGCGGCAAAACTCACCACATGTGTGATGTATAGTGCACTCGCTCTGTACTCACAGTTCTCTCCTCTACACTCGCGGCAAGCAGTTTTCGGCCACGCGCCGACTGTTTCTCGCTTGTGCTGAAATATACGTTACATTTGAAAACAAATCTGTTAAATGATTTCGTCTCATTGAATTTAGGTAAATTAATTAGTTTGGTCAACGTTAATAAGATTAATTGAATTAATTAAATTAAGTAATTAAATAAATATTTTTTAGATTAAGATTAACAAATATTGTTATATTGTACTGAGTCACTTTGAAATTATTGATTGATTAATTGATTAATTAATTAATTAACTAATTAATTAATTAATCAATTAAATTTGTAATATAGCGATTATTTTGAAAAATCTGAGAAATTCTATAATAAATATTAAATAATTAAACTATGAGCATTCACAAATGTTTCACCCAATAATAGGCCCTTGCGGCATGTACAATTAACTTCTGAATTGCATAAACTTTCTATGTATTTGCCATTAATGTACACCTAATTTTAATACAACTAACTAGAATTAGTTTTACCCATTAAGAAACTATGTTGCCATTTAATTCCTTAAAATTATTGTATATTGTGGGAATACGCTTGCATCCCCTTTACAACACCCTCGCCTGCCAATGCAGTGTGAGCTGGATATGTTGTAGGTGAGATATGCAAATTCATTACGTGCGTCAACCTTGGCCACACAACACAAAAAAAAAAAAACGTAATTACAAATCAAACAGAAGGCGGCAACGAACTAGTTTCGGCTATTTTAGCGATAATTAGAAATCAACCAGGCGGCCAGCCTGCTGAAATTCGTGCCATTCCAAATGATTCCAATACAAGTCATGCAGCTCATTCCAATAACAGTCAATTTAATTCACGTTCTAATAATGCATTACATCAAACTGACATATTTACTACACTGCGTAATGAACACAGATCCGATGTCTGTGACGTGATTGCTTCTGCGTACCAAAACGGGTCGACGGTGCCTCTTTGTCTCCTCATACCTGCGTTAGAAAATGAACCAATTATAAGTGACGTTGTACAAGCTAATTTAAATACCAACGTACCAACTGACACATCAGTTGATTTGACTGAATATGTTGACTTAACGGACGCCTCGCACGAAGTACAGAGAAATGTTAGTAATTTGCAGGGTTTGCCTTCACTGCCGTTAATAAATCCGACTCCCCGAATGTTCCTGTTCACGAGATTGAAAACACCAGCCAAACGTCTCCAAGCCTGGGGCATACTAATGACATTACAGAACCTGCAAATTGACGACTTCTCCTCATGGACCTGCAGTAAATAATGAAGTTATTTAACATTATACTTGAATAATTTCACAAACTCGCCTGAGCTTTATTCTCCTACTGTTCGGGCGCCTGATGCGTCTGCCAGTGTCATTGCCTGCGTTCAGCTTGTCTTCAACTTCTTCTGCCAGTCCTGGATTGCTGACCCAACTTTATTCTGGCCTGTGGTACCTGTTCAACGTTTTGCCGTGACTTCCCAGCATCTTCCTGTAATGTAAATACGTATTTAATACATGCTATTGTATATAAGTATAGTTCACTGTGCCTTTTCGCCCGCCCGCCGCGGGGCCCGGGCGTACTCCTTGCGCAACCAATACACTCTGTCTGCAACAACTGAAATGCTAATATATTGTTTATACAAATATTAACTGTTCGGCAGTTGAACATAGAAAGTACGAGAACCAGGGGTGCGTGCGGGCTCCGTGGCGTGGGGGGCGGGGACACAGAATCACGAGGTGCGGCACCAGCTGTAGTGGCTAGTAAATATAAGTTCTAAAATTAACTTTACTTCTCGATTTTTGATTCTTCCGATTTCTTCGATCCTTTCATTTCTTTGCACCTGTATGAACTCAATAATATTTTATTAATATTTTATTAATACTTTATTAATATTCTGTTAACATATTATTCTGTCACTGACCGCGTTAATTTGTCTGTCTGAAACTTTTGCTGACAGACGCATTTGCTTTGTTACTTCCACTGTTGCTGGCCCGTCAACAAATATAATTTTAAATCACTTAACTTAAGCTATATTTTCACTGCACTTAAACGATATTTAATAATTTTAAATTAAGTTCACTTTAAATATGCTCCAGGCTACGCAGTCGGCAAAGCAGGTGAACAATTTGTTAATAAACAATTGTTCGCCTGCTTTGCCGCCTGCCCCGTCTGAAACATTAGCAATTCTGTGAAGTTTGCTTATTTTTTAATTCACATTACGTTTTGGCTATCCCATGTATAGAGAAATTCAGTTTTTGCGACATACATGTAACACAAAACACTCCGCCAAATTTTACAGTCACTAAAAATTATTTTCACACACGCGCTTGGTTAATATATGAAACTTAAGTAAAACAATTTAAATTTAAATATATATTCAAAATTAACACTGTCCGCAGTAATCCACTGTATTGCGTCTATATAAATTACTTTCACTAAAAATTTAAAGTACATAATAATTCTTAAAAAACATTTAAAGATTTCATTCACTCACTGTACTGGGCTATGCAGGTGCCAGTCCAAGCGGGCAATTTGTAAATAAACAATTGTCCGCTTGGACTGGCACCTGCACTTGCCAGGCCTAAAAAGAAGTTTTGTCACTCTAATTCAGCTGCTTTGTTTCTAATACTTCTATTATCAATCGCTGGTATTTTTCACTTCACTGAATTTAATAACACTAAACTCATTTACTTTTTCGTTTTTTGTCGCGCTGTGCTCGTCTCTCGCTTTCCGCTGTGTGACGGGCCGCATCGTTTTTGCTCCTCACACTTCGTTTCGCTACTGCTGAGAGCTGCTGGCTCGTGGCAGGCCGACGGCTACTCGCCGGTTGCTGAGCTGTGGTGTGAGAGACGGGGCGGAGCGACTGTGGCCTGATCTGCGGCGGTGAGAGGGAGACGGGCGTAGTGCGGCAAAACTCACCACATGTGTGATGTATAGTGCACTCGCTCTGTACTCACAGTTCTCTCCTCTACACTCGCGGCAAGCAGTTTTCGGCCACGCGCCGACTGTTTCTCGCTTGTGCTGAAATATACGTTACATTTGAAAACAAATCTGTTAAATGATTTCGTCTCATTGAATTTAGGTAAATTAATTAGTTTGGTCAACGTTAATAAGATTAATTGAATTAATTAAATTAAGTAATTAAATAAATATTTTTAGATTAAGATTAACAAATATTGTTATATTGTACTGAGTCACTTTGAAATTATTGATTGATTAATTGATTAATTAATTAATTAACTAATTAATTAATTAATCAATTAAATTTGTAATATAGCGATTATTTTTGAAAAATCTGAGAAATTCTATAATAAATATTAAATAATTAAACTATGAGCATTCACAAATGTTTCACCCAATAATAGGCCCTTGCGGCATGTACAATTAACTTCTGAATTGCATAAACTTTCTATGTATTTGCCATTAATGTACACCTAATTTTAATACAACTAACTAGAATTAGTTTTACCCATTAAGAAACTATGTTGCCATTTAATTCCTTAAAAATTATTGTATATTGTGGGAATAATAAAGTACGCTTGCATCCCCCTTTACAACACCCTCGCCTGCCAATGCAGTGTGAGCTGGATATGTTGTAGGTGAGATATGCAAATTCATTACGTGCGTCAACCTTGGCCACACAACACAAAAAAAAAAAAGAGGCGTTCGACAGAGTATGGCACGATGGCCTTTACTACAAGCTGAATAAAATTCTACCTGATGACTTATACAGAGTACTACATAGCTACTTATCTCAAAGAACCTTTACAGTTGAATGCAGCGGCGGCGTTCGTTCAGATATTAAATGTATTAATGCAGGAGTGCCACAAGGCAGCGTACTGGGACCTGTCCTATATAATATTTACACGGCTGATATGCCGACACCTGGTTACCCTAACAACATGCTACTAGCAACTTACGCGGACGACACAGTTATTATGTCAGAGCATGGCTCGCACACCATTGCTATAAGTCGTATGAATAATTTCCTGAAAATTTTCTGTATTTGGTCGAGCAAATGGTGTATCAGTATCAATATTGGCAAAACAGCGCATGTTATGCATACTTTAAGATCTTTAACAGGGTTGATACTCCTACTATGTCCGGGCGCAGTATAACCAACCAACTAGTGCACACTTATTTGGGTGTAAAACTTGATACTAAGCTGGTTCTAAGTTACCACATTACGGCAGTTGTCAACAAGTTAAGTGCGAGAATTAAAAGCTTCATTGGCTTATCAATAGTAACAGCAAACTACCACTTCTTACGAAGGTCATTATTTACAAGCAGTTAATTGCACCGATTTGGCAGTACACAATGGCAGTCTGGGGTCCTCTCGTAAGCCTAACTAAGTTCAATAAAATCCGCACAATGCAGAATAAAGCGCTCCGAGTTATTGCTGGTGCCCCCTGGTATGTCAGTAACCACACTTTGCACACGGACCTACGAATTAAAGATGTTGATGAAATCTATAATACTATTTGTACTAACTACGCTCAGAGACTGATAAACCACTGCAACCCTGAAGCCAGGAAAATTGCCCAGAATCCGTACGTGCCTCAAAGACTTAGATACTTACAAAGATATGCACGAATGGTTGACTTATGCCTGCCGCTGCAAATTCGTCTTCCTCCATCAAACCCGATACCAGAACATATTCCAAGGCCGATTCAACTCGAGCGCCCATACACGTTTAGAACCCACATTTTTCAGGAGCAACTAAACAGATTTTTTATGAGCGACCAGCAGCGTGCAGAAATACGTAGGCAACAGGAGCGACAGCAGCAAGAAAGACGCAACATTGAGGGGCAACACATCTATGCAATGATTAACCAAAGGCTCATGGCATTTCGACAATGGCAGCAGGAGGCCGCACGGCGTAAATTCGAACAAGATCAAATATATTTAATGAGAGAGCGCGAATATGTTGCAGGCCTCACTATCGAGGAACTAGCGCAAACAAGTGTCGGGCGTGAGTTTTGGCAGAGCAGCAGCAATGTAATGACCAGCAACGTTCATGCGAGCCCAATGATCCAGGCCTCTTGGCAGCAATTAACTCAATAAACGCAACGCATCCGGCAGTTGTAGAGGCAAGAAACGTAATTACAAATCAAACAGAAGGCGGCAACGAACTAGTTTCGGCTATTTTAGCGATAATTAGAAATCAACCAGGCGGCCAGCCTGCTGAAATTCGTGCCATTCCAAATGATTCCAATACAAGTCATGCAGCTCATTCCAATAACAGTCAATTTAATTCACGTTCTAATAATGCATTACATCAAACTGACATATTTACTACACTGCGTAATGAACACAGATCCGATGTCTGTGACGTGATTGCTTCTGCGTACCAAAACGGGTCGACGGTGCCTCTTTGTCTCCTCATACCTGCGTTAGAAAATGAACCAATTATAAGTGACGTTGTACAAGCTAATTTAAATACCAACGTACCAACTGACACATCAGTTGATTTGACTGAATATGTTGACTTAACGGACGCCTCGCACGAAGTACAGAGAAATGTTAGTAATTTGCAGGGTTTGCCTTCACTGCCGTTAATAAATCCGGACTCCCCGAATGTTCCTGTTCACGAGATTGAAAACACCAGCCAAACGTCTCCAAGCCTGGGGCATACTAATGACATTACAGAACCTGCAAATTGACGACTTCTCCTCATGGACCTGCAGTAAATAATGAAGTTATTTAACATTATACTTGAATAATTTCACAAACTCGCCTGAGCTTTATTCTCCTACTGTTCGGGCGCCTGATGCGTCTGCCAGTGTCATTGCCTGCGTTCAGCTTGTCTTCAACTTCTTCTGCCAGTCCTGGATTGCTGACCCAACTTTATTCTGGCCTGTGGTACCTGTTCAACGTTTTGCCGTGACTTCCCAGCATCTTCCTGTAATGTAAATACGTATTTAATACATGCTATTGTATATAAGTATAGTTCACTGTGCCTTTTCGCCCCGCCCGCCGCGGGGCCCGGGCGTACTCCTTGCGCAACCAATACACTCTGTCTGCAACAACTGAAATGCTAATATATTGTTTATACAAATATTAACTGTTCGGCAGTTGAACATAGAAAGTACGAGAACCAGGGGTGCGTGCGGGCTCCGTGGCGGGGGGGGCGGGGGGACACAGAATCACGAGGTGCGGCACCAGCTGTAGTGGCTAGTAAATATAAGTTCTAAAATTAACTTTACTTCTCGATTTTGATTCTTCCGATTTCTTCGATCCTTTCATTTCTTTGCACCTGTATGAACTCAATAATATTTTATTAATATTTTATTAATACTTTATTAATATTCTGTTAACATATTATTCTGTCACTGACCGCGTTAATTTGTCTGTCTGAAACTTTTGCTGACAGACGCATTTGCTTTGTTACTTCCACTGTTGCTGGCCCGTCAACAAATATAATTTTAAATCACTTAACTTAAGCTATATTTTCACTGCACTTAAACGATATTTAATAATTTTAAATTAAGTTCACTTTAAATATGCTCAGGCTACGCAGTCGGCAAACAGGTGAACAATTTGTTAATAAACAATTGTTCGCCTGCTTTGCCGCCTGCCCGTCTGAAACATTAGCAATTCTGTGAAGTTTGCTTATTTTTTAATTCACATTACGTTTTGGCTATCCCATGTATAGAGAAATTCAGTTTTTGCGACATACATGTAACACAAAACACTCCGCCAAATTTTACAGTCACTAAAAATTATTTTCACACACGCGCTTGGTTAATATATGAAACTTAAGTAAAACAATTTAAATTTAAATATATATTCAAAATTAACACTGTCCGCAGTAATCCACTGTATTGCGTCTATATAAATTACTTTCACTAAAAATTTAAAGTACATAATAATTCTTAAAAAACATTTAAAGATTTCATTCACTCACTGTACTGGGCTATGCAGGTGCCAGTCCAAGCGGGCAATTTGTAAATAAACAATTGTCCGCTTGGACTGGCACCTGCACTTGCCAGGCCTAAAAAGAAGTTTTGTCACTCTAATTCAGCTGCTTTGTTTCTAATACTTCTATTATCAATCGCTGGTATTTTTCACTTCACTGAATTTAATAACACTAAATTCATTTACTTTTTCGTTTTTGTCGCGCTGTGCTCGTCTCTCGCTTTCCGCTGTGTGACGGGCCGCATCGTTTTGCTCCTCACACTTCGTTTCGCTACTGCTGAGAGCTGCTGGCTCGTGGCAGGCCGACGGCTACTCGCCGGTTGCTGAGCTGTGGTGTGAGAGACGGGGCGGAGCGACTGTGGCCTGATCTGCGGCGGTGAGAGGAGACGGGCGTAGTGCGGCAAAACTCACCACATGTGTGATGTATAGTGCACTCGCTCTGTACTCACAGTTCTCTCCTCTACACTCGCGGCAAGCAGTTTTCGGCCACGCGCCGACTGTTTCTCGCTTGTGCTGAAATATACGTTACATTTGAAAACAAATCTGTTAAATGATTTCGTCTCATTGAATTTAGGTAAATTAATTAGTTTGGTCAACGTTAATAAGATTAATTGAATTAATTAAATTAAGTAATTAAATAAATATTTTTAGATTAAGATTAACAAATATTGTTATATTGTACTGAGTCACTTTGAAATTATTGATTGATTAATTGATTAATTAATTAATTAACTAATTAATTAATTAATCAATTAAATTTGTAATATAGCGATTATTTTTGAAAAATCTGAGAAATTCTATAATAAATATTAAATAATTAAACTATGAGCATTCACAAATGTTTCACCCAATAATAGGCCCTTGCGGCATGTACAATTAACTTCTGAATTGCATAAACTTTCTATGTATTTGCCATTAATGTACACCTAATTTTAATACAACTAACTAGAATTAGTTTTACCCATTAAGAAACTATGTTGCCATTTAATTCCTTAAAATTATTGTATATTGTGGGAATAATAAAGTACGCTTGCATCCCCTTTACAACACCCTCGCCTGCCAATGCAGTGTGAGCTGGATATGTTGTAGGTGAGATATGCAAATTCATTACGTGCGTCAACCTTGGCCACACAACACAAAAAAAAAATCGGATGGTGATCAAGTTATGTCTTCGCATAAACCTAGTGGTCAATCCATGGCGGAAACCATTAGCCGTGCTGCAGCTGCGACAGCTGTCGCTAAATCCATTAATGCGAAAGCTGTGAATCAAACTGCCCCAACAACTAAGCAGCCTACACTACAACAATTTCTCAAGTCCCATTTGAGGGTACTAAACGCCTTGACACCGATAAGCCTATTGCTAATCCCAATAAAAAAATCAACAAGTCGCGTAACCAAAGTCAATAATAATGACAACGTAAGACCACCAGGCGTGGATACGGTTATGTTAATCGATGAATCTGATGATGAGTACATGGAAGATGGCATGCCTGACATGTTGCCAGTCGAATCGTCTACGCCAACTACGTCCTCAAAGGGCCTCGTCCAAATCTTGTCTTGTGAAACGATTGCTCCACCAGGCAGTGCTAACTCAATTTCTTCTGCCTTGACCTCTGCGTTCTCTAACACTACCACTCCTGCTACTAGCGCTGCGAAGTATCTTGCTGCCAATTCTGCCGTTCCGACTGGTGTGAACGTTAATACTGGTGCAAATCAATGGCCTCTTTGGCCTTGAACTCTGCTGTTAATAATTCTGCTGCCTCTGCCGCTGCTTTTAGCACTTCTGCAGTCAACGTCTCGAATTCTAACTCTGCTGCAAATTCAAAGGCTTCATCTGCTGTGAATTCTGCTGTCAATAATGCCCCTGCTCCTGCTGCTGACTCGAGCCCATCGGCTGCTAAGCTACCTCGTAATGAGAAGCCCAAACCCATTCATGTACCTGACGTTGAAGACATCATGGTCTTCATCAATAAATTGAAAGTAATTATCGGTGAAAACTTTGTTACAAGGCCCACCAAGAACGGATTGCGCATAATGTGTAATGATATTGAATCGTACCGAAAATTGATACGTCACCTTCAAGAAACCAATGTTGAGTCTCATACTTATCAATTAGACCACGAGCGCGGCTTCAGAGCCATTATCAGGCATTTGCACAAATCCACTGATGTGAACTTGATCCGTTCGCAATTTGCCAACCTTGGTTTCAAAGTCAAGTACATCAAGGTAATCAAAAAGAGATTTTCAACAGCTTTACTTGATCTTTTCGACGTTGAGTTTGAAATGTGTGACAATATTTTGGATGTACTTAAAATTAACAAACTGGGTCACCAGCTAGTTTCTGTTGAGCGGCCGCTACGCTCCTCAGATGCCCCGCAGTGCCATCGATGCCAGCAATTTGGACACACCAAAAACTACTGTCGTAGGCCTTTTGCCTGTGTTAAATGTGCAGGTACTCATCCGTCTACGGAATGTAAGAAAGATAAGAATGCTGATCCGAAGTGCGTCAACTGCGAGGGACGACACACAGCCAATTATCGAGGTTGCCAAGTATTCAAGGATGCGTGCAAGCTCAAAGAGCCGCAAAACATTAATAGGGCCAATGTACTACTGGAGGAACTTGGAATTCCACGGATTCCAGTCACTCAACACCCTCGACCACATCTACAACAGCAACAATCAATTCAACAGCCGCAGCCAACCCCCCAGACGTTCAATACGCAACAGCAGCAGCAACAGTTCAGAGAACCTACTCCTGCGCAAGCTCACCTGAACAACTTTCGCCAGGAGCTTCACAGGCAGCAGCAAGTAGGTCAATCACAACAGCAAAAAACTGTCAGCTACGCAGCAGCAGTCAAAGGTCCGCAGATCTCTCAGCGCCAGTCCAGGCCAGCCAATCAATCTAACTCTGCGATTCGTTCCTCCAATGCAAGAAGTCGAAGTCGCAGCATTAGACGCAGCGAGTCAATCCCCCGGCAGACTGATCTAGCTGATCTACTAATAGAAAAGCTGGACAAGCTCACTGAGTGTATATTAAAGCAGCAGGAGCAATCTACGATCATCTACGCAAATGCGCGAGCTGAACATGGAACTCTAATGAATAGTTTTGAGAAATTCTCTACACTGATTATGTCTTTGACAAACACTATCAATGCCTTTATTCAAGTCAATGTATCCAGAAATGCGCAATAATTCTACGCACCTCAACAGTCCTTCGGCAGATGGTAAACATCTAAAGATTGTATCCTGGAATGCAGCAGGGCTCACAAATAAAATAGCTGAATTGAAAACCTTTATTTTTAGCAACGACGTTGACATAATGCTTGTATCGGAAACGCATTTTCTGGACACGGATATAATAAATATTAGAGGATACGATATTTACATGGCAAATCACCCATCTAATCGAAGAAGAGGAGGTGCTGCCACCATTATTAAGCGGTCGATACGTCACATGGCGCTTCCGTCAAATTCTTCAATTCAAGTACAATATTCCCCAGTAGTTGTTGATCTTGTTAACAACACATCGATAAACATTGCAGCCTTATATCTTCCGCCGGGCGACAGGTGGAGCTCTGATGACTTTCGTAACCTGTTCTGCAGTTTGGGCGGAAAATTTATTATAGCTGGCGACTGGAACGCTAAAAGCTCCTGGTGGGGTAATGCCCGAGCATGTTGCAGAGGCACTGCTCTACTACAATGCATTCAACAAACCAGGTATAACATTCTGGCCACTGGCTCCCCAACCCACTTCCCCTTCAACAGTCTGCACTCTCCCTCAGCGATTGATTTCGGCGTCTACTGCGGCATTCAGCATAGTTTAATTAAAATTCGCGCTATGTATGATCTTGTGTCTGATCACCTTCCCCTGTTAATTGACTTGTATGATTCTGCTCCTGTTAAATACGCAACTCGTAAACTGCTCCCTAATAGTGCTAGCATTCGTAAATTCCAGACTTGGCTGAATAATTCCATTCTGCTTGAAACTGAAATATCATCTGCGGCGGACATTGACGACTGCGTTGAAATTTTTGAGAGAAATGTTAATGAAGCTGCTCTATATGCAACCGCACATCTTCTACCGCGGCATCAGAATTTACAACCTCGCCGCTCCACTAATAATCGTTGCATTTTAAAATGATGAAGTTAAGCGCATTATTCGGAAACAGTTTGCATTATTTAGAGATCCGCAAATCAGACTGATAATTAATCTTTTGACAAACCGCATCAGGAGAGCTCTCAGCGATGAAAAAGTGGCCAGAACAAACAGATTGCTCGAGTCTATTGATCCTGACAGCAGATACAATATGCAAATGCTGTGGCGCATTACTAATAATATCAAGAGACAACCTGCACCAAACTTACCAGTCAAGAAGCATGTTGCGTCAAATAATGTGGCGACTAATAGCTCAGGAATCTGGTGTAAAACCACAGAAGAGAAGGCTGAGGCGTTCGGTCAGCACTTAGAAAGCAGATTCTCACCAATTTATACTAACTCAACTGCAGATAGACGTCTGATTGAGCAGCAAGTCCAGTCTTTCTCCTCAACAAATTCACCAGCATGCAGATTAATTACTGAGAACGAGGTACTTTCTGAAATTAAGCAGCTAAAACCAAGAAATCTCCGGGGCTTGATAACATTGATAATCGAACTATTAAAGCTTTGCCATTGACTGCGATTAAGTATATCGTCATGCTCTTCAATAGTGTTCTCAAAATTGGTCACTATCCGAATAAATGGAAGCTAGCACTCGTTAAGATGATTCCCAAGCCGGGGAAACCAACTGATCAGTTGTCATCTTACAGACCTATCAGTTTGCTGTCAGGGATCTCCAAAATTCTTGAGTCAATCCTGCTGAAACGTTTATTTGAAGTTGAAGAGTTTGCTAAATTCATACCTGACCATCAGTTTGGTTTTCGCAAGGAGCACGCTGCGGAACAGCAATTAGGAAGAGTTACACAGTTTATTCTAAAAGCTTTTGAGAAGAATCACTACTGTTCTGCTGTCTATTTAGACATTCAGGAGGCGTTCGACAGAGTATGGCACGATGGCCTTTACTACAAGCTGAATAAAATTCTACCTGATGACTTATACAGAGTACTACATAGCTACTTATCTCAAAGAACCTTTACAGTTGAATGCAGCGGCGGCGTTCGTTCAGATATTAAATGTATTAATGCAGGAGTGCCACAAGGCAGCGTACTGGGACCTGTCCTATATAATATTTACACGGCTGATATGCCGACACCTGGTTACCCTAACAACATGCTACTAGCAACTTACGCGGACGACACAGTTATTATGTCAGAGCATGGCTCGCACACCATTGCTATAAGTCGTATGAATAATTTCCTGAAAATTTTCTGTATTTGGTCGAGCAAATGGTGTATCAGTATCAATATTGGCAAAACAGCGCATGTTATGCATACTTTAAGATCTTTAACAGGGGTTGATACTCCTACTATGTCCGGGCGCAGTATAACCAACCAACTAGTGCACACTTATTTGGGTGTAAAACTTGATACTAAGCTGGTTCTAAGTTACCACATTACGGCAGTTGTCAACAAGTTAAGTGCGAGAATTAAAAAGCTTCATTGGCTTATCAATAGTAACAGCAAACTACCACTTCTTACGAAGGTCATTATTTACAAGCAGTTAATTGCACCGATTTGGCAGTACACAATGGCAGTCTGGGGTCCTCTCGTAAGCCTAACTAAGTTCAATAAAATCCGCACAATGCAGAATAAAGCGCTCCGAGTTATTGCTGGTGCCCCCTGGTATGTCAGTAACCACACTTTGCACACGGACCTACGAATTAAAGATGTTGATGAAATCTATAATACTATTTGTACTAACTACGCTCAGAGACTGATAAACCACTGCAACCCTGAAGCCAGGAAAATTGCCCAGAATCCGTACGTGCCTCAAAGACTTAGATACTTACAAAGATATGCACGAATGGTTGACTTATGCCTGCCGCTGCAAATTCGTCTTCCTCCATCAAACCCGATACCAGAACATATTCCAAGGCCGATTCAACTCGAGCGCCCATACACGTTTAGAACCCACATTTTTCAGGAGCAACTAAACAGATTTTTTATGAGCGACCAGCAGCGTGCAGAAATACGTAGGCAACAGGGCGACAGCAGCAAGAAAGACGCAACATTGAGGGCAACACATCTATGCAATGATTAACCAAAGGCTCATGGCATTTCGACAATGGCAGCAGGAGGCCGCACGGCGTAAATTCGAACAAGATCAAATATATTTAATGAGAGAGCGCGAATATGTTGCAGGCCTCACTATCGAGGAACTAGCGCAAACAAGTGTCGGGCGTGAGTTTTGGCAGAGCAGCAGCAATGTAATGACCAGCAACGTTCATGCGAGCCCAATGATCCAGGCCTCTTGGCAGCAATTAACTCAATAAACGCAACGCATCCGGCAGTTGTAGAGGCAAGAAACGTAATTACAAATCAAACAGAAGGCGGCAACGAACTAGTTTCGGCTATTTTAGCGATAATTAGAAATCAACCAGGCGGCCAGCCTGCTGAAATTCGTGCCATTCCAAATGATTCCAATACAAGTCATGCAGCTCATTCCAATAACAGTCAATTTAATTCACGTTCTAATAATGCATTACATCAAACTGACATATTTACTACACTGCGTAATGAACACAGATCCGATGTCTGTGACGTGATTGCTTCTGCGTACCAAAACGGGTCGACGGTGCCTCTTTGTCTCCTCATACCTGCGTTAGAAAATGAACCAATTATAAGTGACGTTGTACAAGCTAATTTAAATACCAACGTACCAACTGACACATCAGTTGATTTGACTGAATATGTTGACTTAACGGACGCCTCGCACGAAGTACAGAGAAATGTTAGTAATTTGCAGGGTTTGCCTTCACTGCCGTTAATAAATCCGGACTCCCCGAATGTTCCTGTTCACGAGATTGAAAACACCAGCCAAACGTCTCCAAGCCTGGGGCATACTAATGACATTACAGAACCTGCAAATTGACGACTTCTCCTCATGGACCTGCAGTAAATAATGAAGTTATTTAACATTATACTTGAATAATTTCACAAACTCGCCTGAGCTTTATTCTCCTACTGTTCGGGCGCCTGATGCGTCTGCCAGTGTCATTGCCTGCGTTCAGCTTGTCTTCAACTTCTTCTGCCAGTCCTGGATTGCTGACCCAACTTTATTCTGGCCTGTGGTACCTGTTCAACGTTTTGCCGTGACTTCCCAGCATCTTCCTGTAATGTAAATACGTATTTAATACATGCTATTGTATATAAGTATAGTTCACTGTGCCTTTTCGCCCCGCCCGCCGCGGGGCCGGGCATACTCCTTGCGCAACCAATACACTCTGTCTGCAACAACTGAAATGCTAATATATTGTTTATACAAATATTAACTGTTCGGCAGTTGAACATAGAAAGTACGAGAACCAGGGGTGCGTGCGGGCTCCGTGGCGGGGGGGGGGGGACACAGAATCACGAGGTGCGGCACCAGCTGTAGTGGCTAGTAAATATAAGTTCTAAAATTAACTTTACTTCTCGATTTTTGATTCTTCCGATTTCTTCGATCCTTTCATTTCTTTGCACCTGTATGAACTCAATAATATTTTATTAATATTTTATTAATACTTTATTAATATTCTGTTAACATATTATTCTGTCACTGACCGCGTTAATTTGTCTGTCTGAAACTTTTGCTGACAGACGCATTTGCTTTGTTACTTCCACTGTTGCTGGCCCGTCAACAAATATAATTTTAAATCCTTAACTTAAGCTATATTTTCACTGCACTTAAACGATATTTAATAATTTTAAATTAAGTTCACTTTAAATATGCTCCAGGCTACGCAGTCGGCAAAACAGGTGAACAATTTGTTAATAAACAATTGTTCGCCTGCTTTGCCCTACCATCTGAAACATTAGCAATTCTGTGAAGTTTGCTTATTTTTTAATTCACATTACGTTTTGGCTATCCATGTATAGAGAAATTCAGTTTTGCGACATACATGTAACACAAAACACTCCAAATTTTACAGTCACTAAAATTATTTTCACACGCGCTTGGTTAATATATGAAACTTAAGTAAAACAATTTAAATTTAAATATATATTCAAAATTAACACTGTCCGCAGTAATCCACTGTATTGCGTCTATATAAATTACTTTCACTAAAAATTTAAAGTACATAATAATTCTTAAAAAACATTTAAAGATTTCATTCACTCACTGTACTGGGCTATGCAGGTGCCAGTCAAGCAATTTGTAAATAAACAATTGTCGCTTGGACTGGCACCTACTACCTAAAAAAGTTTTGTCACTCTAATTCAGCTGCTTTGTTTCTAATACTTCTATTATCAATCGCTGGTATTTTTCACTTCACTGAATTTAATAACACTAAACTCATTTACTTTTTCGTTTTTTGTCGCGCTGTGCTCGTCTCTCGCTTTCCGCTGTGTGACGGGCCGCATCGTTTTGCTCCTCACACTTCGTTTCGCTACTGCTGAGAGCTGCTGGCTCGTGGCAGGCCGACGCTACTCGCCGGTTGCTGAGCTGTGGTGTGAGAGACGGGGCGGAGCGACTGTGGCCTGATCTGCGGCGGTGAGAGGAGACGGGCGTAGTGCGGCAAAACTCACCACATGTGTGATGTATAGTGCACTCGCTCTGTACTCACAGTTCTCTCCTCTACACTCGCGGCAAGCAGTTTTCGGCCACGCGCCGACTGTTTCTCGCTTGTGCTGAAATATACGTTACATTTGAAAACAAATCTGTTAAATGATTTCGTCTCATTGAATTTAGGTAAATTAATTAGTTTGGTCAACGTTAATAAGATTAATTGAATTAATTAAATTAAGTAATTAAATAAATATTTTTAGATTAAGATTAACAAATATTGTTATATTGTACTGAGTCACTTTGAAATTATTGATTGATTAATTGATTAATTAATTAATTAACTAATTAATTAATTAATCAATTAAATTTGTAATATAGCGATTATTTTTGAAAAATCTGAGAAATTCTATAATAAATATTAAATAATTAAACTATGAGCATTCACAAATGTTTCACCCAATAATAGGCCCTTGCGGCATGTACAATTAACTTCTGAATTGCATAAACTTTCTATGTATTTGCCATTAATGTACACCTAATTTTAATACAACTAACTAGAATTAGTTTTACCCATTAAGAAACTATGTTGCCATTTAATTCCTTAAAAATTATTGTATATTGTGGGAATAATAAAGTACGCTTGCATCCCCCTTTACAACACCCTCGCCTGCCAATGCAGTGTGAGCTGGATATGTTGTAGGTGAGATATGCAAATTCATTACGTGCGTCAACCTTGGCCACACAACACAAAAAAATCGAAACAGTTTGCATTATTTAGAGATCCGCAAATCAGACTGATAATTAATCTTTTGACAAACCGCATCAGGAGAGCTCTCAGCGATGAAAAAGTGGCCAGAACAAACAGATTGCTCGAGTCTATTGATCCTGACAGCAGATACAATATGCAAATGCTGTGGCGCATTACTAATAATATCAAGAGACAACCTGCACCAAACTTACCAGTCAAGAAGCATGTTGCGTCAAATAATGTGGCGACTAATAGCTCAGGAATCTGGTGTAAAACCACAGAAGAGAAGGCTGAGGCGTTCTGTCAGCACTTAGAAAGCAGATTCTCACCAATTTATACTAACTCAACTGCAGATAGACGTCTGATTGAGCAGCAAGTCCAGTCTTTCTCCTCAACAAATTCACCAGCATGCAGATTAATTACTGAGAACGAGGTACTTTCTGAAATTAAGCAGCTAAAAACCAAGAAATCTCCGGGGCTTGATAACATTGATAATCGAACTATTAAAGCTTTGCCATTGACTGCGATTAAGTATATCGTCATGCTCTTCAATAGTGTTCTCAAAATTGGTCACTATCCGAATAAATGGAAGCTAGCACTCGTTAAGATGATTCCCAAGCCGGGGAAACCAACTGATCAGTTGTCATCTTACAGACCTATCAGTTTGCTGTCAGGGATCTCCAAAATTCTTGAGTCAATCCTGCTGAAACGTTTATTTGAAGTTGAAGAGTTTGCTAAATTCATACCTGACCATCAGTTTGGTTTTCGCAAGGAGCACGCTGCGGAACAGCAATTAGGAAGAGTTACACAGTTTATTCTAAAAGCTTTTGAGAAGAATCACTACTGTTCTGCTGTCTATTTAGACATTCAGGAGGCGTTCGACAGAGTATGGCACGATGGCCTTTACTACAAGCTGAATAAAATTCTACCTGATGACTTATACAGAGTACTACATAGCTACTTATCTCAAAGAACCTTTACAGTTGAATGCAGCGGCGGCGTTCGTTCAGATATTAAATGTATTAATGCAGGAGTGCCACAAGGCAGCGTACTGGGACCTGTCCTATATAATATTTACACGGCTGATATGCCGACACCTGGTTACCCTAACAACATGCTACTAGCAACTTACGCGGACGACACAGTTATTATGTCAGAGCATGGCTCGCACACCATTGCTATAAGTCGTATGAATAATTTCCTGAAAATTTTCTGTATTTGGTCGAGCAAATGGTGTATCAGTATCAATATTGGCAAAACAGCGCATGTTATGCATACTTTAAGATCTTTAACAGGGTTGATACTCCTACTATGTCCGGGCGCAGTATAACCAACCAACTAGTGCACACTTATTTGGGTGTAAAACTTGATACTAAGCTGGTTCTAAGTTACCACATTACGGCAGTTGTCAACAAGTTAAGTGCGAGAATTAAAAGCTTCATTGGCTTATCAATAGTAACAGCAAACTACCACTTCTTACGAAGGTCATTATTTACAAGCAGTTAATTGCACCGATTTGGCAGTACACAATGGCAGTCTGGGGTCCTCTCGTAAGCCTAACTAAGTTCAATAAAATCCGCACAATGCAGAATAAAGCGCTCCGAGTTATTGCTGGTGCCCCTGGTATGTCAGTAACCACACTTTGCACACGGACCTACGAATTAAAGATGTTGATGAAATCTATAATACTATTTGTACTAACTACGCTCAGAGACTGATAAACCACTGCAACCCTGAAGCCAGGAAAATTGCCCAGAATCCGTACGTGCCTCAAAGACTTAGATACTTACAAAGATATGCACGAATGGTTGACTTATGCCTGCCGCTGCAAATTCGTCTTCCTCCATCAAACCCGATACCAGAACATATTCCAAGGCCGATTCAACTCGAGCGCCCATACACGTTTAGAACCCACATTTTTCAGGAGCAACTAAACAGATTTTTTATGAGCGACCAGCAGCGTGCAGAAATACGTAGGCAACAGGGCGACAGCAGCAAGAAAGACGCAACATTGAGGGCAACACATCTATGCAATGATTAACCAAAGGCTCATGGCATTTCGACAATGGCAGCAGGAGGCCGCACGGCGTAAATTCGAACAAGATCAAATATATTTAATGAGAGAGCGCGAATATGTTGCAGGCCTCACTATCGAGGAACTAGCGCAAACAAGTGTCGGGCGTGAGTTTTTGGCAGAGCAGCAGCAATGTAATGACCAGCAACGTTCATGCGAGCCCAATGATCCAGGCCTCTTGGCAGCAATTAACTCAATAAACGCAACGCATCCGGCAGTTGTAGAGGCAAGAAACGTAATTACAAATCAAACAGAAGGCGGCAACGAACTAGTTTCGGCTATTTTAGCGATAATTAGAAATCAACCAGGCGGCCAGCCTGCTGAAATTCGTGCCATTCCAAATGATTCCAATACAAGTCATGCAGCTCATTCCAATAACAGTCAATTTAATTCACGTTCTAATAATGCATTACATCAAACTGACATATTTACTACACTGCGTAATGAACACAGATCCGATGTCTGTGACGTGATTGCTTCTGCGTACCAAAACGGGTCGACGGTGCCTCTTTGTCTCCTCATACCTGCGTTAGAAAATGAACCAATTATAAGTGACGTTGTACAAGCTAATTTAAATACCAACGTACCAACTGACACATCAGTTGATTTGACTGAATATGTTGACTTAACGGACGCCTCGCACGAAGTACAGAGAAATGTTAGTAATTTGCAGGGTTTGCCTTCACTGCCGTTAATAAATCCGGACTCCCCGAATGTTCCTGTTCACGAGATTGAAAACACCAGCCAAACGTCTCCAAGCCTGGGGCATACTAATGACATTACAGAACCTGCAAATTGACGACTTCTCCTCATGGACCTGCAGTAAATAATGAAGTTATTTAACATTATACTTGAATAATTTCACAAACTCGCCTGAGCTTTATTCTCCTACTGTTCGGGCGCCTGATGCGTCTGCCAGTGTCATTGCCTGCGTTCAGCTTGTCTTCAACTTCTTCTGCCAGTCCTGGATTGCTGACCCAACTTTATTCTGGCCTGTGGTACCTGTTCAACGTTTTGCCGTGACTTCCCAGCATCTTCCTGTAATGTAAATACGTATTTAATACATGCTATTGTATATAAGTATAGTTCACTGTGCCTTTTCGCCCCGCCGCGGGGCCGGGCGTACTCCTTGCGCAACCAATACACTCTGTCTGCAACAACTGAAATGCTAATATATTGTTTATACAAATATTAACTGTTCGGCAGTTGAACATAGAAAGTACGAGAACCAGGGGTGCGTGCGGGCTCCGTGGCGGGGGGGCGGGGGACACAGAATCACGAGGTGCGGCACCAGCTGTAGTGGCTAGTAAATATAAGTTCTAAAATTAACTTTACTTCTCGATTTTTGATTCTTCCGATTTCTTCGATCCTTTCATTTCTTTGCACCTGTATGAACTCAATAATATTTTATTAATATTTTATTAATACTTTATTAATATTCTGTTAACATATTATTCTGTCACTGACCGCGTTAATTTGTCTGTCTGAAACTTTGCTGACAGACGCATTTGCTTGTTACTTCCACTGTTGCTGGCCGTCAACAAATATAATTTTAAATCACTTAACTTAAGCTATATTTTCACTGCTTAAACGATATTTAATAATTTTAAATTAAGTTCACTTTAAATATGCTCCAGGCTACGCAGTCGGCAGAAACAGGTGAACAATTTGTTAATAAACAATTGTTCGCCTGCTTTGCCTCCATCTGAAACATTAGCAATTCTGTGAAGTTTGCTTATTTTTAATTCACATTACGTTTTGGCTATCCATGTATAGAGAAATTCAGTTTTGCGACATACATGTAACACAAAACACTCCGCCAAATTTTACAGTCACTAAAATTATTTTCACACACGCTTGGTTAATATATGAAACTTAAGTAAAACAATTTAAATTTAAATATATATTCAAAATTAACACTGTCCGCAGTAATCCACTGTATTGCGTCTATATAAATTACTTTCACTAAAAATTTAAAGTACATAATAATTCTTAAAAAACATTTAAAGATTTCATTCACTCACTGTACTGGGCTATGCAGGTGCCAGTCCAAGCGGGCAATTTGTAAATAAACAATTGTCCGCTTGGACTACCTCTCAGGCCTAAAGAAGTTTTGTCACTCTAATTCAGCTGCTTTGTTTCTAATACTTCTATTATCAATCGCTGGTATTTTTCACTTCACTGAATTTAATAACACTAAACTCATTTACTTTTCGTTTTGTCGCGCTGTGCTCGTCTCTCGCTTTCCGCTGTGTGACGGGCCGCATCGTTTTGCTCCTCACACTTCGTTTCGCTACTGCTGAGAGCTGCTGGCTCGTGGCGGGCCGACGGCTACTCGCCGGTTGCTGAGCTGTGGTGTGAGAGACGGGGCGGAGCGACTGTGGCCTGATCTGCGGCGGTGAGAGGAGACGGGCGTAGTGCGGCAAAACTCACCACATGTGTGATGTATAGTGCACTCGCTCTGTACTCACAGTTCTCTCCTCTCACTCGCGGCAAGCAGTTTTCGGCCACGCGCCGACTGTTTCTCGCTTGTGCTGAAATATACGTTACATTTGAAAACAAATCTGTTAAATGATTTCGTCTCATTGAATTTAGGTAAATTAATTAGTTTGGTCAACGTTAATAAGATTAATTGAATTAATTAAATTAAGTAATTAAATAAATATTTTTAGATTAAGATTAACAAATATTGTTATATTGTACTGAGTCACTTTGAAATTATTGATTGATTAATTGATTAATTAATTAATTAATTAATTAATTAATCAATTAAATTTGTAATATAGCGATTATTTTGAAAAATCTGAGAAATTCTATAATAAATATTAAATAATTAAACTATGAGCATTCACAAATGTTTCACCCAATAATAGGCCCTTGCGGCATGTACAATTAACTTCTGAATTGCATAAACTTTCTATGTATTTGCCATTAATGTACACCTAATTTTAATACAACTAACTAGAATTAGTTTTACCCATTAAGAAACTATGTTGCCATTTAATTCCTTAAAATTATTGTATATTGTGGGAATAATAAAGTATTACGCTTGCATCCCCCCATAACACCCCTCGCCTGCCAATGCAGTGTGAGCTGGATATGTTGTAGGTGAGATGCAAATTCATTACGTGCGTCAACCTTGGCCACAACACAAAAAAAAAGCTAGCAACGTTTCGAAAACCGCCAACTTTCAG
>NC_047625.1:38264-60431 GCF_004354385.1 Drosophila innubila | reverse complement strand
TTTGGCCTGGTTCGGTTATGCGTGTTGCTGTTTCGCGTTTATCATTGTGAGCCTTTTCCGGCGCTAAGTGGCATGCGTTCAATTAACTGCGCCTATGTTTGCCCTGTGCCCATTTCTCCATCGAATTAGCGTACTCAGTTGCTTCAAGATCATTCCTCGTTTAACTGTAAGCAAAAGCTGCGGTAGCCCAGCCTTTTCATATGCCTCTGTTTGTACGAGTCGTTTCTACGTTTATTAGCTTATGCATGCTTCACGGTATCTTGGCCTGTGCCTTCTATGTATTGTGCTATAATATTCATCCGTTTTGGCTCCCCAAGATCTTTCGTACTTGTCGACTATATGCATGCGTTGAACATATTTCAGATATGTATCTTCTGCTCTTTGTATTCAGTACTTATCTATTTTGCTCACGAATCATTCTTATTTGTTCAATTATGTATGCTTGAATTGGGCCTTATGTTTTCTCATGTATATCTTCTGGCTAGATCTATTGCCTCTGTTTGCTCTGAATTACGTCACGATTCGGCTATATGCATGCATTAATCTGCCCGTAATCTTGATTTTTATTTCATAGTGGCTGTTATATCTGTTGCTCCCTGGAGTCATTCCTATTGTTCAATATGTAAGCCGTTATGCGCCTATGTTTTGGCCCTGTATTGCCATTTCTGTCAGGTGGCGTAGTATCAGTTTGGCTCAAGGGTCTTCCTGATTGACTGTATGCATGCCGCTGCAGTAGCCCATCACAGCCCATATGCCTACTGTAATGGCTTCCTGATTCATCTGTTGCTCCTATTTCTCATTCAGCTATGTGTAATTAGGCGTCCATGTTTCCTCATATGTCTTCTGGCTGCGTCTGTTGCCTCTTTTTGCTCACGGATAAGTAGTTCGACTATGTGCATGGGTAATCTGCCCGTATGTAGCATTTTGTGCGGCCCTATCAGGTGGCTCTATTGCATCTGTTTATACAGATCGTTTTCTCATTCGACTTCTTAGCGCATGGAACATGCGCTATTTTGTTAGCATTCTATAGATGGCTGGCGCTATCAGGTTGGCTTCCAGATCAGTACAGCCATTGACTATGTGCGTAAGCTGCAGTGTCTGGCAGCCAGCGCCTTCTATGTAATGGCTTCTTTTTTGGCTTTGCTCCCAGATCAGCTGGCTATTCGGCTATATGTCCGTTATGCGCCTATGTTTGCCTATTGCCTTCTAATGATGCTTCTGTGCCTCTGTTGCTCCAGGAATCATTGTTGTTCTTATATGCCGTTATAACATATGTTTGCTTCGCGCCTTCTCAAGTAATGGCACTGCGTATTTGCTCCCCAGTTCATTCTATTCAAGCTATGTAAGTCGATTTGCTATGTTTGGTACTGTATAGCTCTATCAGGTTCTTCTGCTGCCTCAGTTTAAGCTTCCCAGATCAATGATTGACTATGGATGCGTTGCAATGCATATCTGCCCTTTTTTTGGCCCCTATAGATGGTTCTGTTGCCTCATGGCTCCCCAGATCATTATTGTTCGACTATATGCCATTGAATTATGCGCCTATGGGCCTATATACTTATTTCTATCGATGGCCATATCAGTTTGCTTCCAAGATCATTTCTATGATTGACTATATATGGCTGCAGTATCTTTATATATTCTGTAATAATTTCCTGATTCATCTTTGCTCACCCAGATCATTCCTGTTCGACTATATGCCCGTTATGCGCCTATGTTTGCCCTGCCAACGCTGGAATAACAGCTGTTATCTGTTTATTTTCCAGAATCGTATTGTTTATTGTAATAGCGCTTTGCGGTAGCCAATCTTGGCCTGTAACATTTCTGTATGTGTTCTGTGATATCGTTTGTCCCAAGATCTTCTTTCGACTATGTGCGTAGATTTGATTTGCATGTTTTTTCCATATGTATGTTCTATGGCTGGGTCTGTTATCTGTTTGCTCTAGATACGTCTTGTTCAGTTATATGCGTAGTTGAAACTGCCGTATCTGCCATTTTGTACGTATATGGAGTGGTACCTGTTGCATCTGTTGCTCACAGATCATTTCGATTCGACTATGCGCCGTTATGCACCTATATTTGTACAACATTTCTATAAATGGCTCTGTTACCCAGTTTGGCCAGATCATTTTTGATTGACTGTATGCGTAAGCTGCGGTGGCCAATCTTTGGCATTTCTGTGTGTGAATGTTTTCTCTTTTTGCTCCCAATCCTTCTTGTTCAACTATATGTGCCATTATGCACCTATGTTTGCCTATATGCCTTCTATCGTCTTCTGTTACCTCTATTTGCTCCCCGATCCTTCTTATTCGACTATATGCATGTTATTCATATGTTTGCCCTATGTACATTCTATAAATGCTTCTTTTGCATCTGTTGCTCCCAATTCATCTAGTATTCGACTTTATATGCGTCAATTTACATATATTTGACCTGTACTGACTATAAATTCTTCTACTACCTCAATTTACTTCCCAAATCCTTCTTAATTAACCCTCTAACAGGCAAAATCGAAATTGCCATTCAATCAAGTTGATATTTATTTTATAAGTAGATATAGCTAAAATAAGCTTAAGTTTTAAGTTTCATAATTTTCGGGTGGTCGGTGCGGCCACCAGGTGAAAAATACTGAAGACCGTCTACAGACGGTCTTGTCGGTTTGAGCGTAAAAAAATCTGCAGGTGTGGTTGTATGCAATATATGCAATATCTTTATTTAAAGCTATTTTTTTTGGGATAGTTGTTGTAAGATGTATTAGTTTCGATGGTGATAGTCCCAAAACAATTTTGGTTGGTTGTCCCACATAGATGCAGCTTGCATTTCGAAAAAATCATTTGAGTATCAGATTTTTTGCAGTGCTTGCATCGCTTTTTCCCTTTTCTGTCCAACCAAATAGGGAAATGATTTTCACCATCATATCTTATGTCTGGAACTTGATGAATAGCTCGTTTTCCTTGAGTCGCTAAACATGATGGTTTTTGACGACCTACCGAACGCTTCTCTTTGATAGAAACAAGTCCTGCTGCTATTTGTGATCGGAATTCTGCGAGCTTGAGTTGCTCGCCGATCACATGGCTCGAGTCAGAAGCTTTCTCTGCAAGGGATCGCTTGTATAAGATATACGCATTTGTGGCACTCATATCAACGAAATGATAGAAAATCCTTATCATGATGTTTCGGCTCTTAGTCTTGATGTGGTAACGGCCTATAAGGCCGTCCATCAAATCGACTCCTCCCATATGTGCATTGCATTCTTTTATAATCTGGGGGCAACTTATTTCAATGTATTGCTTATGCTTTCTATCATAACGTGGTGCTTTGGCTCTCTCCTCATTGCTGTTGGCTCTGAGAAATGGTTCGATTCCAACATACGTAGATGCCAGCCTAACGCACTTATTATCTTTCCAAAGAACCGTAGTTACATCAACTCCTTGAATCGTAGTCATGAATTCGGTAGAAAATCCTCGAATTTCCTTGCTCAGTTCAACGTCGGTAGGCAGCTTGCACGCCAAAATGCGATTGGCTATTCAAGAAAAGCTAAATTAAAATTCATTTCATAAAAACAATAGAATATGTGTATACCTCTCACTGTGCCCAAGCTATAAATTCCTCTTGCTCGTAAATATACTAGTAGTGGCAGCGAAGTATAAAAGTTGTCAAAGTATACAATATGATGAACGAATTCAGGAATGGTTTGTGATAAGCGAACAACAATGTTTGATGTGGCTCCAAGATCTGGTACTCCAGACAATATAATATTATCGCCGGCGCCATTATACACTTCAAATCGGTAAGCAAATCCATTTGAATCGCAAAGTACAAAAAGTTTGACTCCCCACTTATGGGGCTTATTAGGCATGTATTGTCGAAGATGATGCTTTGTCTTAGTGCTGCACATTTGTTCATCGACACACAGTCTTGCCGACTTAGGAATTGAGTCAAATCTATCATTGAGCTTGTTAGACAAAGACCGAATCGAAATAAGGGATCATATCCTGGCCCCTTTCTTTTTTCGCTCCGATTCATCTTGGAATGATAAATATTTTTTATCGTTAAGAATCGCTTCAGTGGCATACAGCTTTGAATTGGAGCGAACGCAATCTTGCCCCAGTAGCTCTCCAAATTTGGATAGTTATATACTGACATATACATCAGTATTCCGATGTAATTCGAAATCTCGGTGGATGTTGTCTTGAATGTTGAATTTATGTTTTCCTGCAAGGCACATCGGTTTGTCTCTTCGCAGATAATCTTCAATATGTCTTCTGTGAAAAAGTATTTAAAGAATTCCAGTGGGGTCTCAAGCTTTTTTACTTCATCTGGTAGGGATGAGTCACCACTTCGTTTACATGCAACTGCATGGATCGTTTGCGCCACAACAAGTTCGCCTTAACAGAGATTTCATTCAAAGCTGGGGATAAATAAATAAACACAATGAATGTTTGTTTAAAAGTACTAAATTTAGGTAATACCTTTTCCAGTAAAGCCACCCGAAGAAGGCTGGATATGAGGACCAGTTGCTTCAACTACTGGCAATGGAGATCGCACTCGTTTTGATGGCTTGAAGCGTGCAGTCGATGTGGAAGGCTCTGCATCATCAATTGGTGAAGGTGAAACTTCTGCTTGCTCGAGTTCGGAGCCAATAAACGAGAAGCTAAAATCTTGAATGCATGCATCCGTTGTTTCAGCTTTTACAAATTGATCAATATATTCATCAATTGTTTCCAAATGATCTTGGCGTTCCGGTGCAATGTTGTCAACAACGTAATCGGTGTCATCCTCACTTTCATCACTGCTGAACTCGACGTCTGTTTCCACCGAATCGATCAGCTCGAGCAATTGTTCGTCCGACAATGCTTCTAGATTGATCTTTTTTTTGTATAAACTTTTTTTGCTAAGCATATTGGAAAAAGTTCACAAAAGGGGATTCAATGTATATTAACTTGCCAGTTTACAGTTATAGTAGTGTTTACCATCCAAACAACTTTACCACCAAAAAATCCAAGAATAATAGCCAAAAGTGGCGCGCGATATTTCCTAGTGATGCAAGCGAACGTACATTTTTCCGCTCAAACCGACAAGACCGTCTACAGACGGTCTTCAGTTTCGGTACTTAAGAATACTTCTAATTGCATTTTAATATTTATTTTTACATAAAGCAAAAGAAAATAATATTATCTACTCTCAGTGCAATTCCCAATTCGATAACTTTAATAGATATATTTTTATTGCTGATTGAAATTGCAATTTACTTCGTCATATTTAAATTTGAAATTTTTCACAATTTCAATATTTAACAAAATTCTGTAAAAAAAACGGTTACTGGGAAAATAATCATAATAATTTTTGAACGTCAGAATCTCAATTTTGATTACATAATAAAAATTCTCGAAAATAAATATTTATTAGTTTTCCATTTAAATTTTATAAACGGATGACCGTCTACAGACGGTCTTACCCGTTAGAGGGTTAACTATATACGTCACGTTACAGCCTTATCTGCCCTTTATACCTTCTATAAATGGTTCTATTACCTCTATTAACTCCCCAAATCCTTCTTATTCAACTATATACGCCATTATACACCTATGTTTGCCCTATATACCTTCTATAAATGCTTGTATTACCTCAATTTACTTCCAAAATCCTTCCTAATTAACTATTTTTTTTTTTTTTTTTTTTTTTTTATTTATTTATTTATTTATTTATGCACGACTAAAGCGGTCGGCAAACAAAAAATTACCAAGTATAAAATTAAGTTAAAGATTAACAAGGGCTCCTGCTCCTCGCTCGCTCCTACCCCGGCTCGCTTCGCTCGCGGTGAGGTGCGGCTACAGTCGAGCACGCTCGACAGTAGGATACCCTGAGCCCATGTACTCTTTTATAAAAGTTGATTGTTGCCCATTTTCAATGGGCTCAGGTATCAAAAATTACACACGCGAAACTATGAACAACTTTCGGTTTTCTGAAGTCACTGTGCTTATCACTGCAGACTACGTTATTAATGCCTCACTGAACTAATACATCACTCGATTACGATTACGACTTGCGATTTACCAATTTATCAATTTCTAATTAATTTTAAATAAGTTTAATATAATAAACTTTAATATAATAAACTTGTTTAAAATTAATTAGAAATTGATAAATAAATCTGAATCTAATCTAATCGCTGCAATCGATGTGCGTGTGTCAAGGTAGCACAAACTACAACTTTGCTCAGCCTGCAATCTGGCAGCACCCATTTTCCTCTCTCTCTCTCCCTCTTACGCAACAAATTCAAGCCTGCCAAGGCTGCTGCAGTGCGCGCGAAATTTGAAATAAAGGCAATGTCTAATTTTATGAGTTCTTAAAGCGGAAAATGCTAAGTTTTTTTTTACAACGATAATAAGCAGATACTTATTATATATATGTGTAAGGAATCGAAAATATTAATAATAAAATTATTATTTTGCGGCTTTCAGTGCTCGGCAAAGATGCAAAGTAGTGCTGCAAAATGATCGCTATTTCTCTCATGCAATTTCATACATACATAGCTATCAGCTTCTGCTGATTTTTGGCATGCAAAACTACATATTTATATATTAACACAATTATATTTTAATCAAATTGTATATTTGTATATACATAAATTATACATTAACATTTTCATTACATGATATCGATAATATTTTTGCTTATCGCTTAATTCTTATTTGGTACCAAAAAAAATTGGGTACTTATTCGTTCTGTCTTTGTGCGCGCCTTGCATACAAACGTGAACATGCTGTCTCGCTCGCACGTTTGATTTGCCATCAAATGTAATTATTCAACTAAATCTAAATTCCGAAATAACTTCTTTATTTATGGGTCAATCGCTTTGAAATTTTCAGGGTCGTTTAATACGCATACTTCTCAACTGATTGTTCAGTTAGGGAATGCTATGTCAAAAATTCCGCCTGTAAATCGTTTTGTGCAATTTGTGGGCGAAGGGGGCGTGGCACCTAAAATTGGAAACAAACTTGACCTGCGTATGGTATCCAGGAACCTACATAACAAATTTGAAGTCTCTAGGTCATATAGTACTTGAAATCAAAGCCCAAAAAGAAAATTGGTACTATTTTTAAGTCATTCTTACTGTGTTTGTGCGCCTTGCATACAAACGTGAACATGCTGTCTCGCTCGCACGTTTGATTTGCCATCAAATGTAATTATTCAACTAAATCTAAATTCGAAATAACTTCTTTATTTATGGGTCAATCGCTTTGTAATTTTCAGGGTCGTTTAATACGCATACTTCTCAACTGATTGTTCAGTTAGGAGTGCTATGTCAAAAATTGCGCCTGTAAATCGTTATTTTTCAATTTGTGGGCGAAGGGGCGTGGCATCAAAATTGGAAACAAACTTGACCTGCGTATGGTATTCACAAACCTGCATTCCAAATTTGAAGTCTCTAGCACTTACAGTCTCTGAGATCGACGCGTTCAAACAGACGGACAGACAGACGGACAGACGGACAGACGGACAGACAGACGGACAGGGCTAGATCGACTCCGCTGTTGATCCTGATCAAGAATATATATACTTTATGGGTCTGCCACCTCCTTCTGCCTGTTACATACATTCTGCCAAACACATTATACCCTTTTTTGCCCATTTTCAATGGGCTCAGGGTATAAAAATACAAATACAATTAAAAATAAATTATGAACTGTAACGAAAAAAAAAATTATAGTTAGATCTGGGGTAAGCAAAAATTATAAAAGATCCAACATTTGTTGCTAGGATTGGGGAAAACCCAGAAAAACCCAATCAGATCAATTAAGATTAGTATTGTTAATAACAATAGTATGAATGTTAGATTAGTATAAAGTGCATTACAAGTTATTAGTATTAGTAAGGTCAGGGATTTAACGATAGGTATTGGAAAATTGCGGATTTTAGGGAAAAGAGAGGGAGAGAGAGTTCTGAGGAGAAAACGTGAATGAGGCTATTATAGGTAGTACATAAAACACGAAACGAATCGTGTGAAGCGTAATCAGTTGTGCATGTAGATAAAAATAAAGGCTTGTAATTCCTAGTAGACCTGCGGGGGACCGCAAAAGGTGAGGCGGGCCAGAAGAGAACTACAATCTATCTCGCCAATAATCAATTTGTGAAGAAAAACTACACCAAGAGTTTTCCTACGATTAACTAAAGACGGAAGATTGATAAGGCGAAGGCTATGGGAGTACGGTGGTAAACGAAGGTTGGGATCCCAGTTAAAACCACGTAAGCCGAAAAGCAAAAATTGCTTTTGAACTGATTCAATTCGATTCTGGTTTATTTGATACTGTGGGCTCCATATGCATGAACAGTATTCCAGGATGGGACGAACTAAAGAAACGTAAAGGAGTTTAGTGGTGAAAGGATCATTAAATTCTTTCGACCAACGTTTAATAAAACCAAGTACTCCTTTGGCGTCATTAACTATAGTGGAGATGTGCAAATTGAAGCATAATTTGCAATCAAATAAAACTCCAAGATCCTTTACAGTTTTTATACGTTGCAAAGGGGTATTGTCAATCGTATAAGAACCTAAATAGGGCCTAGAACGACTAAATGTCATGAACATACACTTTGAACAATTGAGATACAACTTATTGGCCGAGCACCATAGTTGCATAGCGTTCAAATCGTCTTGCAGACGATTATGAAGAAGGGGATCAGTGTATGAAAAGATAAGCTTTACATCATCTGCATACATTAAGATATATGAATGGGACAGAATAGCGGGTAGATCGTTAATGAACAGAGTGAAAAATAAAGGCCCCAAGTGACTACCTTGAGGTACACCAGAAGTAACGTGAACAGAACTCGAAATGGTTGACCTAAGAAGCACTTTTTGGGTCCTACCTTTTAAGTAGGTGGAAACCCAACGTACAAAGGCGGGAGGGAAACCTATGCAATTAAGTTTGTAAAGTAAGAGGTCATGGTTCACAGAGTCAAAGGCTTTACTGAAGTCAGTGTATATGACATCAGTTTGCTTTTTCTCTGAAAATGCATCATTTACCAAGGAGGTAAATTCAAGCAAGTTGGTCGTAGTGGACCGACCCTTAATAAAACCGTGTTGTGCAGGGAAATGATCGATTTACAGAGATGCTGCAAAGAAGAAACAAGGATTTTTTCAAATATTTAGGAATGGCTGATAGCTTTGCAATGCCTCTGTAGTTCGAAATATCAGACTTACCACCTTTTTTGTGGAGGGGAATGATATAAGATTCTTTCCAAAGATGTGGAAAGATTGAGTGTCAAGGATAGATTAAAAGCTTATGCAACGGAGCAGCTAAGAAGAACAACATTCCTTAAGGAGACAACTAGGAATGTTGTCTGGCCCAGGAATGAAAGAAGATTTTAAAGAGCTAATAGAAGAGATTATAGTGTTAAAAGAAATAGAGGGAGCAAACATAGTGTTTGATTGGAAAATAGAATAAGGATAAGATGAGTTGGAAGTGGAGATTGAAGAATAGGTGGATTGAAAAAAGTTAGCAAATAGTTCAGCGGCTGCAGAGTCGTTGCTGGCATTATCTATCCCATAGAAAAAAGAGGAAGGTAAACTGGGGGATTTACGCTTCAAGTTAACAAATTTGTAAAATTGTTTAGGGTCACGGGAAAACTGTCTTTGCAACGAATTAGATAATTCTCGTAGCATAGCGAGTTTAAATTGGCGAAGTCCGACTTGGCTACTGTGTACTTAGACCAGTCAAGACTCGAACCAGACTTCTTATATTTTTTAAAATATTTAGATTTAATATTTTTTAAATAAGAAAGTCTAGGTGTAAACCAAGGAGGCTTTATAGAACCAGACGGTGGAACATAATTTGGAATGCACACATCTAAGAGTGCATTTAGGGTCTCATAGAAAGAACTAAGGGCAATATCAATGTCAATAGCTTTCTCTAAAAAGCACCAGTCGGTAGCAAGGATAAGTTCATTAAGCAATGAATAATTTCCCTTACGAAAACAACGACGAGGTAATTGCTGACATAATAGAGGTGGACTAAAAGGTTTTGAGATTGAGATAGAAATCTCTATAGTAGGATGATGTAAATCTTCAGGGATACTTAATGGGGATACCCTAGAGACGGCAGTATTTGCGAAATCATTAATAAAAACCAGATCAAGAATTCGATTATTGTGATTTCTTATTGAATTCATTTGAAACAATGAGAGATCAAGCAAGTTATCTAAAAAATTATCTTGATATAAAGGAACAAGATAATTTGTGCTACTGAAAAATGACCAAGAAATTTTAGGCAAATTAAAATCACCCAGCACAATAAATAAGTCGTTGTCTTTGACTTGAAGGTTAATTTCTTCAATACATGTGAAATGTTGCAAGTAAATTGCAGGAGAAGCTTTTGGAGGGATATAAGAGCAGGTGATGAAAATTGATCGAGTTGAAAAAGTTACTTTGACAGCAACAATTTCAATATCAGTAGTCACATTAAAAGTAATGCGTTCTGACTGAAGTGCCGATTTAGTGGCAATAAGTACGCCACCACTTCGAGTCGGTCGATCATTTCTATATAAAGATAATTATTTGACATAACTTCAGAATCAGATACTGTAGGATTTAACCAAGTTTCTGACAAAGCAATTATATCAGAATCAAAGGACATACTACTCAAATATAGATTTTTAAGCTTAGTAAGGAGGCCGCAGGTCTAGTTTTTTGAAGCCGTATTAGCGGGCTCCTGTACGTTGGAACTGCCGGCTGTAAGCGATACAGGCAAGGATATACTACGCGTTTTGGGCTTAAACTCATGAACAATCATATGAGGTGGCCAAAATTTTGGATCACAAATGACAGCAAATGAGTCGTGGGGGACACTTATTTTAAAAGATGCTATTTCACGGGCCGTAGCAAAATTAAATTTAGTGATCGAAACCTTAGCAGAGACTTTGCTAGAAATGTATGCATCCACATTTTCACAAGTAGTGTCCGAGGATAACCTAGACACAAATACTTGCTTACGAGGAGCAACAACATTTAAAATAGGGACCTCAGATGGTCCACTACGCCACTTTACAGCCTTATCTGCCCTATATACCTTCTATATATGCTTCTATTTCCTCTATTTACTCCCCAAATCCTTCTTATTCAACTATATATGCCATTGAGCATCCATATTTCCCATATATATCTTCTATAACTGCGTCTATTACTTCTATTTACTCCCCAAATACATGTTATTCAACTAAATACGCCATTATCTACCCTTATCTGCCCTTTATACCTTCTATAAATGCTTCTATTGCCTCTATTTACCCTCAATCCTTCCTATTCAACTATATACGCTAATTTCGCCTATATTTGACTTATATAGCTTCTATAATGCTTCTACACTCAATTTATTTCTCAAAATCCTTCTAATAAATCTATATATACCACTAGCCTTATCTGCCCTATATACTCTATATATGTTTATTTCTATTTGTCCTCTAAAATCCATTCCTTTTCTAAACTATATACGCCTATTGTGCACCTATACATTCCATATATACCTTCTATAACTGAGTCTATTACTTTATTACTCCCTCTAAATCCATCTTATTCAACTATATACGCCATTATAAACTGTTTACTGCCTCTTATACTTTCATAAATGCTTCTATTATTGCCCCTATTTAATCCCTAAATCCAATCTAATTGAACTATATACGCTATTATCTAATTTATCTGCTCTTATACCTTATAAATGTTCTTCTATTACTCCAATTTATTCTTAAATCCTTCCTTTTCAACTAAATACGCTATTATATTAATCTATATTTGTCTCTAATATATGCTCTTCTTAAATGCTACTTATTAATTCTATTTATCTGAAATCCTTCTTATTTAACTATATACGCCACTTTACAGCCCTATCTGCCCTATATACCTTCTTTATATGCTTCTTTTTCCTCTTTTTACTCCCCAAATCCTTCTTATTCAACTATATACGCCATTATACACCTATATTTGCCCTATATACCTTCTATAAATGCTTGTATTACCTCAATTTACTTCCAAAATCCTTCATAATTAACTATATACGCCACTTTACAGCCTTATCTGCCCTATATACCTCTATTTACATCCGAAATCCTTCTTATTTAACTATATACGCCACTTCACAGCCTTATTCGCTTCTATATAATTTGATATATGCTTTATAGTCCTCCTGTTTGTTCTCTAAAAAACTTTCCTTTTCAACTATATACGCCATTGAGAACCCATATTTCTATATATATCTTCTATAACTGCGTTTATTACTCTCTATATTTACTCCTCTCAAATACATCTTTATTCAACTATATACGCCATTAACTACTCCTTTATCTGCCCTTTATACCTTCTATAAATGCTTCTATTACATCTATTTACTCCTAAATCCTTCTTATTCAACTATATACGCCATTATACACCTATATTTGTCTTTATATACCTTCTATAAATGCTTCTATTACTCAATTTATCTAAAATCCTTCTTATTTAACTATATACGCCTTTACAGCCCTATCTGCCCTATATACCTTCTTTATGCTTCTTTTTCCTCTTTTTAATTCCTAAATCTCTTCTTACAACTATACGCCATTATTATACACCTATATTTGCCCTATATACCTTCTATAAATGCTTGTACATTCCTAATTTACTTCCAAATCCTTCATAATTAACTATATATTTGCCACTTTATAGCCTTTATCTGCCCTATATACCTCTATTTACATCCGAAATCCTTCTTATTTAACTATATACGCCACTTACAGCTCTCCTGTTCTCTTCTATATACCTTCTATATATGCTTCTATGTCCTCCTGTTTGTTCTAAAAACTTTCCTTTTCAACTATATACGCCATTGAGCACCTATATTTCCTCCTATATATATCTTCTCTATAACTGCTATTTATTCTCTCTATTTTACTCCTAAAATACATCTTATTCAACTATACGCCATTAATTCACTCTATCTGCCCTTATACCTTCTATAAATGCTTCTATTACTCTATTTACTCCCAAATCTTTCCTATTCAACTATATATACGCTATTATACACCTATATTTTGCCTTATATACCTTCTCTATAAATTCTTCTATTACTCAATTTACTCTAAAATCCTTCTTAATTAACTATATACGTCATGTTGCAGCCTTATCTGCCCTATATACCTTCTATATATGTTTTATGTCCTCTATTTACCCTCTAAAATCCTTCCTTTTTCAACTATATACGCCATTGTGCAACCTATATTTCCCTATATATACCTTTCTATAACTGAGTTCATTATTATTTATTTATCTCTAAATCCATCTGATTTAACTATATACGCCATTATCCACCTTATCTGCTCTTTTATACTCTTCTATAAATGCTTTATTACTCAAATTTACTCTAAATTCTCTTTTCAACTAAATACGCCATTATACACCTATATTTGTCCTATATACCTTCTTTAAATGCTACTATTACCTCTATTTACTTTCGAAATCCTTCTTATTTAACTATATACGCCACTTTACAGCCCTATTCCGTCTATATATACTCTTCTTTTATATGCTTCTTTTTCCCTTCTTTTACTTTCTAAACTTTTCTTATCTCAATCTATATATGCCATTATACACCTATATTTGTCTTATATAATTCTATAAATGCTTGTATTATTTCAATTTACTTCCTAAAATCTCTTCTTATAATTAACTATATACGCTTACTCTCTACAGCTCTTATCTGCCTTATATACTTATTTTACATCCGAAATCCTTTCTTATTTAACTATATACGCCACTTACAGCCTTATCTGCTCTATATACCTTCTATTTTATGTCCTGTTTGTTCCCAAAATCTTTCCTCTTTCAACTATATACGCCATTGAGCAATCTATATTTCCTATATATATATCTTCTATAACTGCTTCTATTATTCTATTTACTCCCCTAAATACATCTTATTCAACTATATACGCCATTAATCATTCTCTTATCTGCCCTTTATACCTTCTATATAAATGCTTCTATTACATCTATTTACTCCCAAATCCTTCCTATTCAACTATACGCCATTATTATATTTGTCTATATATACTCTTCTATAAATGCCATTACCTCATTTCTATCTAAATCCTTTTATTTAACTATATACGCTACTTTTACAGTCCCTATTTCGTCTTATATCTTCTTTTATATGCTTTTTTTCCTTTTACTCCTCAAATTTTCTATTCAACTATATACTTATTATACACCTATATTTGCCCTTATATACTCTATAAATGCTTGTATTAATTTATTTACTCCCAAATCCTTCTTCATAATTAACTATATACGCCACTTTACAGCCTTATCTGCCCTATATACCTCTATTTACATCCGAAATCCTTCTTATTTAACTATATACGCCACTTTACAGCCTTATCTGCCCTATATACCTTCTATATATGCTTCTATGTCCTCTGTTTGCTCTCAAAATCCTTCCTTTTCAACTATAAGCCATTGAGCACCCATATTTCCCATATATATCTTCTATAACTGCGTCTATTACCTCTATTTACTCCCCAAATACATCTTATTCAACTATATACGCCATTAACTACTCTATTCTGTCTCTTTATACCTTCTATAAATGCTTCTATTACATCTATTTTATTCCCCTAAATCCTCCTATTCAACTATATACGCCATTATACACCTATATTTGCCCTATATACTTTCTTCTATAAATTCTTCTATTACTCTACTTATTTCCAAAATCCTTCTTAATTAATCTATATACGTTTCACGTTGCAGCCTTTATCTCCCTATATACCTTCTATATATGCTTTATGTCCTCTATTTGTCTTCTAAAATCCTTTCCTTTTCAACTATATACGCTATTGTGCAAACCCATATTTCTCCTATATATACCTTCTATAACTGAGTCTATTACTCTTTATTTACTCCCTCAAATCCATCTGATTCAACTATATACGCCATTATTCACCCTTATCTGCCTCTTTTATACTCTTCTATAAATGCTTTACACTCTATTTACTTCCTAAATCTCTTCATATCAACTATATACCACATTATAAACCTATATTTGCCTTATATACCTTCTTTTTTTTTTAAATAGCTTATTACTTTATTATCCCTAAATCTAACTAATTCAACTAAATACGCTATTATCCACTTTATCTGTTTCTTATACCTTTCTATAAATGCTTTTATTACTCAATTTACTTCCTCTAAATCCTTCCTATTCAACTAATATGCTATTATATAATCTATATTATTGCCCTATATATCTCTATAATGATTCTATTACTCACTTATTTCCAAAATCCTTCTTAATTAACTATATACACTTATACCTTATCCTCCTTTTATACTCTTTTATATATGCTTTTATTTCTCTTTTTTACTCCTCTAAATCTCTTCTATTCAACTATATATGCTATTGAGCATCTATATTTCCTATATATCTTCTATAACTGCTTCTATTAATTTTTTTTTTACTTCCCTAAATACATCTTATTCAACTAAATACGCCATTATCTACCTTATCTGCCTTTTATAGCTTCTATAATGCTTCTACATTTTTATTACTCCCTAAATCCTTCCTATATTCAACATATATACCCATTATATAACCTATATTTGTTCTATATACCTTTCTTTAAATGCATTTATTACTCTCTATTTACTTCCAAAATCCTTTTAATCTAACTATATATATTACATAACAGCCTTTATTCTGCCCTTTATACTCTTCTATATATGCTTCTATTTCCTCTTTTTACTCCTAAATCCTTCTTCTATATACGCCATTGAGCACCTATATTTCCCTATATATCTTTCTATAACTGCTTCTATTACCTCTATTTACTCCCCAAATACATCTTATTCAACTATATACACCATTATCTACCCTTATCTGCCCTTTATACCTTCTATAAATACTTCTTTTACCTCTATTTATACCTTCTACCTTCTATTAATTCTTCTATTACCACAATTAACATCCAAAATCCTTCTTAATTAACTATATACGTCACGTTACAGCCTTATCTGCCCTATATACCTGCTATATATGCTTCTATTTCCTCTATTTGCTCCCAAAATCCTTCCTTTTCAACTATATACGCCATTGCACATATATCTCCTATATATACTTTCTATAACTGAGTCTATTACCTTTTATTTACTCCTAAATCCAACTTATTCAACTATATACCATTATCTTACTTTTATCTGCTCATTATACTCTTCTATAAATGCTTTATTACTCTATTTATCATCCCAAATGTTCCTTTTCTATATAAGAAATATATATAATAGCTCATTATACACCTATATTTGTCTTATATACCTTCTTTTTAAATGATTCTATTACTTAATTTATTTCCAAAATCCTTCATTAACTATATACGCCACGTTACAGCCTTTATCTGCTCCTATATACTAAGTAAATATGTTTATTTCCCTTTTACTCCCTCTAAATCCTTCTATTCAACTATATATGCTATTATACACCTATATTTGCCCTATGTATTCTTCTATATAATGCTTCTATTACTCTATTTACTCCCTAAATTCATCTTATTCAACTATATACGCCATTATCCATTCTTATCTGCCCTGTATACTTTCTATAAATGTTTCTATTACTCCTTTATTTACTCCTCCAAATCCTAACTTATTCAATCTATATACGCTCCATTATCCATTTTTTTATCTGTTCTTTTATACCTTCTATAAATGCTTTATTACTCTATTTACTCCCTAAATCTTCCATCTAACTATATACGCCATTATACACCTATATTTGCCTTATATACCTTCTATAATGCTTCTATTACCTCATTTACTTCCAAAATCCTTCTAAATTAACTATATACACTCTTTACAGCCTTATCTGCCTCTTTTTATAATTTCTATATATATGCTTCTATTTCTTTACTCCTAAATCCTTCTATTCAATTATATATGCCATTATACACCTATATTTGTTATATACCTTCTAAATGCTTTCTATTACCTCTATTTACTCCCTAAATCCTTTCTTATTCAACTATACGCTTATTATACACCATATTTGCCTTTATACTTTTATAAATACTTCTTTTAATTTATTTACTATATCTAAATCTTCTATCAACTATATACGCTTATTATATAACCTATATTTGCCCTTTACTTCTTTATATGCTTCTATTTAGTCTTTTTACTCCTAAATAATTTTATTATTCAACTATATATGCCACTATACACCTATATTTGCCTTATATACCTTCTATTACTCTTTTAATTCTATTTACTCCCAAATCCTTCTTATTCAACTATATACGCCAATTTACATCTATATTTGCCCTATATACCTTCTTTAAATGCTTCTATTACCTCAATTTACTTCCAAAATCATTCTTAATTAATTATATACGCCACTTTACAGCCTTATCTGCCCTATATACCTTCTATATATGCTTCTATTTCCTCTATTTACTATTCAACTCCTTCTTATTCAACTATATTTGCCTTATATACCTTCTATAAATGCTTCTATTACCTCAATTTACTTCCCAAATCCTTCTTATTTAACTATATACGCCACTTTACAGCCTTATCTGCCCTACATACCTTCTATATATGCTTCTATGTCTCTATTTTGTTTCCAAAATCTCTTCCTTTTCAACTATATACGCATTGTTCCATATTTCCTATATGCTATTATACACCTATATTTGTCTTTATATATCTTCTATAAATGCTTCTACATCTAATTTACTTCCTAAATCCTTCTTATTTAATCTTATATACGCTTTTTACAGCCTTATCTGCCCTATATACCATCTATATATGCTTCTATGTCCTCTATTTGCTTCCAAAATCCTTCCTTTTCAACTATATACGCCATTGTGCTCCATATTTCCTATATATGCCATTATACACCTATATTTGCCTTATATACCTTCTATAAATGCTTCTATTACCTCAATTTACTTCCCAAATCCTTCTTATTTAACTATATACGCCTTTTTACAGCCTTATCTGCCCTATATACCATCTATATATGCTTCTATGTCCTCTATTTGCTTCCAAAATCCTTCCTTTTCAACTATATACGCCATTGTGTCTATATTTCCCTATATATATCTTCTATAACTGCGTCTTTTAATTTCTATTTATTTCCTCTCAATCCATCTTATTCATTTATATACGCCATTTTATAACCTTTATCTGCTCTTTATACCTTCTATAAATGCTTCTTTCACTTATTTACTAACTAAATCCTTTTATTTAACTATATACGCTATTATATAACCTATATTTGCCTCTATACTCTTCCATAAATGCTTCTATTATTCTAACTTACTTCCCCAAATCCTTAATATAATCTATATTACTTTACACCCTTATCTGCCCTTTATAATCTCTATAAATGCTTCTACATTTAGTTACTCCCTCAAATCCTTCTTATTCAACTATATATGCCATTGAGCATCCATATTTCTTATATATACCTTCTATAACTGCGTCTATTACCTCTATTTACCTCTAAATACATCTTATCTTAACTATACATTATTCCACTTATCTGCCCTTTATACCTTCTTCTATAAATGCTTCTATTACCTCTATTTACTCCCTAAATCCTTCCTAATTCATTCTATATACGCCATTATACACCTATATTTGACCTATATATTCTTCTTAAATGTTGCTATTACCTCTATTTACTTCCTGAAATCCTTCTTATTTAACTATATACGCCACTTTATAGCCTTATTCGCCTTATATACTCTTCTATATATGTTTCATTCCAGTATTTGTTCCTCTAAAATCCTTCCTTTTCAACTATATACGCCATTGAGCACCCATATTTCCCATATATATCTTCTATAAATGCTTCTATTACCTCTATTTACTCCCCAAATCCATCTTATTCAACTATATATGCCATTTTCAACCCTTATCTGCCGTTAATACCTTCTATAAATGCTTCTATTACCTCTATTTACTCTAAATCCTTTCTATTCAACTATATACGCCATTATACACCTATATTTGCCTATATACTCTTCTATAATGCTTTATTACTTTAATTTACTTCCCAAAATCCTTCTTATTAACTATATACGCTACTTTATAGCCTTTATCTGCTCTTTTTATACTTCTTCTATATATGTTTCTATTTCTCTATTTGTTCTAAAATCTCTTCTTTTCAACTATATATAAGCACAGTAACCTATATTTCCTATATATACTCTTCTATAATGCATCTATTACCTCTATTTACTTCCCAAATACATCTTATTCAACTATATACGCCATTATCTTACCTTTATATGCCCTTTATACCTTCTATAAATGCTTCTATTACTCTATTTACTCCCTCTAAATCCTTCTTATTCAACTATATACGCCATTATACACCTATATTTGCCCTATATACCCTTTTAAATGCTTCTTTATAACTTTTATTTCTTCCCAAATCCTTTATTCAACTATATACGCTAATTTTACACCTATATTTGCTCTATATACTTCTTCTATAAATGCTTCATTACTTCCTCAATTTATTCTCAAATCTTCCTAATTAACTATATATCTACTCTTATAGCCTTATCTTTCCTATATACCTTCTATATATGCTTCTATTTCCTCTATTTATCTCTAAATCCTTCTTATTCAACTATATATGCCATTGACACCTATATTTCCTATATATATCTTCTATAAATGCTTTTATAATCTCTATTTATTCCCTAAATACACCTTTATTCAACTATATATACGCCATATCTTCCTTATCTGGCCTTTATACCTTCTATAAATGCTTCTATTACTCTATTTATCTCTAAATCCTTATTCTAACTATATATGCCATTATACACCTATATTTTGTTCTATATACCTTTCTTAAATGCTGCTACATCTCTATTTACTCTGAAATCCTTCTTATTTAACTATGTAATGCTACTTTACAGCCTTATCTGTCTTATATACCTCTATATATGCTTCTATGTCCTCTATTGTTCTAAAATCTTTTCCTTTTCAACTATATACGCCATTGAGCACCTATATTTCCTATATATATCTTCTATAACTGTGTCTATTACCTCTATTTACTCCCTAAATACATCTTATTCAACTATATACGCCATTATTAATCCACCTTTATCTGCCTTTATACCTTCTATAAATGTTTCTACACTCTATTTACCCAAATCCTTCTTATCAACTATACGCCATTATACACCTATATTTGTTCTTTTATACCTTCTTTAAATGCTTCTATTACCTTTATTTATCCCAAATCCTTCTTATTCAACCATATACGCCATTTACACCTATATTTGCCCTATATACCTTCTATAAATGTTTCTATTACTCTATTTACTTCCCAACTTTCTTATTTAACTATATACGCCATTTTACAGCCTTTATCTGCCTTTATATACCTTCTATATATGCTTTATTCCTTTGCTTCCAAATCCTTCCTTTTCAACTATATACAAACATTCACCTATATTTCCCATATATATTCTATAACTGTTCTATTACTTTATTTACTCCCTAAATACATTTTATTCAACTAATACGCCATTAATTCTTTTTATCTGCCTTATACCTTCTATAAATGTTTATTACCTCTATTTATTCTAAATCTTCCTATATTCAACTATATAGCCATTATACACCTATATTTGTCTATATACCTTTCTCTTTAAATGCTTCTATTACCTCTATTTACTCTGAAATCCTTCTTATTTAACTATATACGCCACTTTTACAGCCTTTTCTGCCTTATATACCTTCTATATATGCTTTATGTCCTCTGTTTGTTCCTAAAATCCTTCTCTTTTCAACTATATATGCCATTCAGCACCTATATTTCCTATATATATCTTCTATAATTGTGTCTATTACTTTATTTACTCCCAAATATATCTTATTCAACTATATACGCCATTATCTACCCATCTGCCTCTTTATACCTTCTATATAATATTTCTTTTACCTTTATTTACTCTCCCAAATCCTTCTTATTCAACTATATATGCCATATCTTACCTTATCTGTTTCTTTTATAGTACTTCTATAAATGCTTCTATTATTCCTATTTATCTCTAAATCCTTCCTTTTCAATCTATCTATTATATATGCCATTTATATCACCTATATTTATTCTATATACTCCTTCTATAATGTTTCTATTAATTTAATTTACTTCCCAAAATCCTTCCTAATTCATTATATACGCCACTTTACAGCCTTTATATCTGCCTCTTTATACCTTCTATATATGCTTCTATTTCCTCTTTTACTCCCAAATCTCTTCTTGTCAACTATATATGCCATTATATTAACTCTATATTTGTCTTATACCTTCTATTAATGCTTTTACTTCATTTACTCCCAAATCCTTCTTATTCAACTATATACGCTATTATACACCTATATTTGCCATATTTATATTCTTCTATAATGCTTCTTTACCTCTATTTACTACTCCAAATCCTTCTTATTCAATCATAGACATATGCCATTATACACCTTATATTTCCTTTTTATACCTTCTATATATGCTTCTATTTAGTTTTTTACTCTAAATCCTTCTTATTCAACTATATATTATTATACACCTATATTTGCCCTATATACCTTCTATTATTGCTTTTACCTCTATATACTCCCCAAATCCTTCTTATTTAACTATATACGCCATTATACACCTATATTTGCCCTATATACCTTCTATTAATACTTCTTTTACCTCTATTTACTACCCAAATCCTATATTTGCCCTATATACCTTCTTTAAATGCTTCTATTACCTCAATTTATTTCCAAAATCATTCTTAATTAATTATTATATACGCTATTTATAGAATTATCTGTCCTTATACTTCTTCTATATATGTTTTTCTCATTTCCTCTCTATTTTTTACTAAATCTTCAACTCCTTCTTATTCAACTATATACGCTATTATATTAACTTATATTTGCCTTTATTTCATCTTCTTATAAATACTTTACCTTTTATTTATTTACCTAAATCCTTCTTAAGTTTTAACTATATACGCCATTATATTAATTTATTTGCTTCCTTTTATATTCTTCTATATGTTTTTCTTAGTCTTTTTACTCCCAAATCCTTCTTATTCAACTTATATAATAGATCATTG
>NC_047625.1:0-38164 GCF_004354385.1 Drosophila innubila | reverse complement strand
TTTTTTTTTTTTTTTTAACAATATGTGATAGCCTGTTGCAATATCACATATAATCGAGGCGAAACAATAACATACCAAATGGCGTACCATAAGAGCGGTATGTTTTGAATCAGAATCATCGCTTGCGCCCACGGTAGGGTCCACGCAATGCTTAAGGCGTCGAGGAGATTACATTGTCTTAGGATATGTAAGGCATTGCCTTCCATTTGATCAGTTCAAATAAATTTATTTGTCTATCGTAGGTGGCAGTAAGTCAGTTAACTCATTGGTGAAGGGCCATGTTGCCCAGGCTTTGTAAGTAGCATTATTGCATGGTATCTTAGGTATGCGTGCCATTACTTTTCAATTCGTATCAGTTACCTAGCGTAGGTTTGGACGGTAAGTCAAAAGACCCCTTGGCGATAAACTAATTTACCTAGACTGCACATGAGAATAAGACAGGGCTCCCAGTAATAAAATTAGTTATTGTACTTCGGTTAGTTTATAAATCTATAAACTCTATGATGATAGACCTATTTGCTTAGGCTGCACATGCTAACAAGACAGAGCTCCTAAAACCAAACAAGCCAATTACCTAAAGTAAGCTTGGACGATAAGTCGGTAGACTCTTTGATCACGGGCTAAATTGCCTGCTGCAGATGTTGATAAGACAGTGCTCCTGGATGAAAAGTCAATAGACTCTATGATGATGGACCTATTCGCTTAGGCTGCACATGCTAACGAGACAGAGCTCCTAATAACCAAACAAGCCAATTACCTAGAGTAAGTTTGGACGATAAGTCGGTAGACTCTTTGATCACAGGCCTATTCGCCTTGCTGCAGATGTTGATAAGACAGTGCTCCTGGATGAAAAGTCAATAGACTCTCTGATGATGGACCTATTTGCTAGGCAGCACATGCTAACGAGACAGAGCTCCTAGTAACCAAACAAGCCAATTACCTAAAGTAAGCTTGGACGGTAAGTCAGTAGACTCTTTGATGACGGGCCTATTCGCCTTTGTTGCATATGTTGATAAGACAGTGCTCCTGGATGAAAAGTCAATAGACTCTCTGATGATGGACCTATTTGCCTAGGCAGCACATGCTAACGAGACAGAGCTCCTAGTAACCAAACAAGCCAATTACCTAGAGTAAGTTTGGACGATAAGTCGGTAGACTCTTTGATCACGGGCCTATTCGCCTTTGCTGCAGATGTTGATAAGACAGTGCTCCTCTGATGATGGACCTATTTGCCTAGGCAGCACATGCTAACGAGACAGAGCTCCTAGTAACCAAACAAGCCAATTACCTAAAGTAAGCTTGGACGGTAAGTCAGTAGACTCTTTGATGACGGGCCTATTCGCCTTTGCTGCATATGTTGATAAGACAGTGCTCCTGGATGAAAAGTCAATAGACTCTCTGAAGATGGACCTATTTGCCTAGGCTGCACATGCTAACAAGACAGAGCTCCTAGTAGCCAAACAAGCCAATTACCTAAAGTAAGCTTGAACGATAAGTCAGTAGACTCTTTGATGATGGGCCTATTAGCCTTTGCAAAGTATGTTTTAAGACAGACCTCCTGGGTGAAAGGTCAATAGACTCTCTGATGATAAACCTATTTGCCTATGCTGCGCATGCTAACAAGACAGAGCTCCCAGAAAACCAATCAAGCCAATTACCTAAAGTAGGCTTAGACAGAAAGTCAATAGACACACTGATGATGGGCCCATTTGCCAAGGCTAACAAGGCAGAGCTCCCAGAAGCCAGTTACCTAATGTAAGTTAGAACAGAAAGTCAAAAGACTCTTTGAAGATGGACCTGTTGCAAGATAAGGGTACTTACACATGTACTACCCTACAAATCATACTTAACGAAGAAGAAGTCAGAAATAACTAATGACTACCAATGTAATTAGGCATTGCGCTGTCCTAGATAAAAAGACTCTTTGAAGATGGACCTGTTGCAAGATAAGGGTACTTACATGTACTACCCTACAAATCATACTTAACGAAGAAGAAGTCAGAAATCACTAATGACTACCAATGTAATTAGGCATTGCGCTGTCCTAGATATAGAAAGCAGAGTGTTAGTTGTCTACAGGCACGCATTGTATTGAATAGACAGCATTAACAGGATACAGAAATAGTGTAACCACAAGCCGGCCGATCAAACCAAAGCATCAAACCATTAAATAAAAACATAATAGCATTTAAGCTCAAGCAGAAAGAGTACAATTTAGAAACAACCAAGTAAAATGAAATGCAATGTCAACAGAAGTCTCAGCTCAGCTCCAGCCCAAGCCCCAGCACAAAACAATTCCAGCCATTGCAGGTCTGTCAAAATCAAGAAGCTTGGAAGTGCCACTGCCAGGCCCGGTACAATAAGACCTTTTCGCCATAATATTAACGATTAAAATAAACACAGTATTTTGTATGTTAATTTATTAACTTAGAGCCAAATTTATTCAATTAAAGAATAGTTAGTAGTATAATTTTAGAATGTTGTGAACATTGAAAAGTAACTAATGTGGGGATGATTGATTGATCCAACATTTATTGCAAGGATCAGGAAAACCCAGAAAAACCCAATCAGATCAAGAAATGAAGATTTAGATGATTAGAAGCTGAAAGAGAATAAGGGATAGCAAGACTGTGTATGACTGATAACAGACGTAACCAAAGCAAATATTAACTTAAGATACATGAGGATAGGGTTCTCAATATGCACCAGCCTATTGCATTGATACATATAAACATTGTGAAACAAAGCATACAAGTAGGAGGACCAAGGAAAAGGTCGGGTATGCTTTGGATCAGATACATCGCTTGCGCCCTACATGGGGACCACGCGTTGCTTAGGTTGTTTTGCCAAGGCGAGCACTTGCTTTAGTTTAAACAATCATTCAAAAGAAACAAGCCATCAATGAAAGAGCAAGTACGAATTAAGCCAACAATTGCAGCCAACTCATAGTTGGTCAACGCTAAGGATTGGTTGATCAGCCTAAGGAATGCCTGTGAAACACTAGCAATATGGAATACATCATAAACAACCTTGACTAGTATATGTGCATGGGACAGCAGAGAATAAGCTATTTAAATAATAGATGTAGTGGCAAGATAACTAGTTGCAAACTAATTAAAGATCAATCACTTACGAATTAATATCAAACTATAATTTACAGAAAAGCTGAGCTACAAAGAAAATAATAATATTAGTAATCAAGACTAACCAAAAGAGCGCAGAAAACACTAAAGAAACGTCTATTAGAGTTTTAAAAAATATTATAATATTGGAAATGCAGAAAGAGCAGACTATACTAATAGTAAAGTGTTAAAAGTGGCTAGAAATTTAGTTGTAAACTAGTTAAAAATCATTCATTCGCAAATAAAAGAAAAGATAAGTATTGATTAATAGCAAAATTGTAGACAGACTATAGCCAGAAAAGCTGAACTAAAACTAATAATATTAAGTATCAAGACTAACCAGAGCGCAGAAAACACTAAAAGAAACGTCTATTAGAGTTTAAAAAATATTCTAATATTGGAAATGCAGAAAGAGCAGACTATACTAATAGAAGTGTGTTAAGAGTGGCTGGAAATTTAGTTGTAAACTAGCTAAAAATCATTCATTCGCAAATAAATGATAAGTATTGTGATTAATAGCAAAATTGTAGACAAACTATAACTCAGAGAAAAGTAGCAATAAATATAGACAAATTGTTTAGAGAGAAGATAGCTAACAGTAATCATATTTAGTGTCCAAATTAATCAAAAGAGTGCAGGAGACTTTGAAAGAAATGCTCATTAAATTTTAGAGAATATTAAAACATTGAAAATGTAGAAAAAGCAGACCACACTAACAGAAAATGTTGAAAGAGGCTAGAAAATCAGCTGCAGTTGAGTATCATATTGAGAAAGTGAACTATGCCTCAGCACATGGCAGATGAACAAAAAACACGTCCTGAAGAAAACGAAACCTCAGGGGACTGCTGCATCCGCAGTTCCCCACCCCATCGAGAGAAAAATATCATAAAACGCACATACCAGTGATGCTTTTAGAAGATAGATTGATGATAGATGTTGTAAATTGCTGAATGGACGCTTTCCAGAAAAATGCCCAACGTTAGTTCTCCACGAATAAGGTTATGTTCGTCTTTGGATTAAAGTCCTCAAGAAAGAATGCTGCTTTTAGACAGCTGATTGAATGCCTTCAGAAAAATGCTGGATAGTTTCCTTTTTTAATGCTGAAATAGAAGCGCCTTCATTTTTTTTTTTTTTAACAATATGTGATAGCCTGTTGCAATATCACATATAATCGAGGCAAACAATAACATACCAAATGGCGTACCATAAGAGCGGTATGTTTTGAATCAGAATCATCGCTTGCGCCCACGGTGGGGTCCACGCAATGCTTAAGGCGTCGAGGAGATTACATTGTCTTAGGATATGGCATTGCCTTCCATTTGATCAGTTCAAATATTTATTTGTCTATCGTAGGTGGCAGTAAGTCAGTTAACTCATTGGTGAGGGCCATGTTGCCCAGGCTTTGTAAGTAGCATTATTGCATGGTATCTTAGGTATGCGTGCCATTACTTTTCAATTCATATCAGTTACCTATATTGGTTTGGACGGTAGTCAAAAAAAGACCTGGCGATAAACTAATTTACCTAGACTGCACATGAGAATAAGACAGGGCTCAGTAATAAAATTAGTTATTGTACTTCGGTTAGTTTATAAATCTATAAACTATGATGATGAACCTATTTGCTTAGGCTGCATGCTAACAAGACAGAGCTCCTAAAACCAAACAAGCCAATTACCTAAAGTAGCGGACGATAAGTCAGTAGACTCTTTGATCACAGGCTAAATGCCTTTGCTGCAGATGTTGATAAGACAGTGCTCCTGGATGAAAAGTCAATAGACTCTATGATGATGGACCTATTCCTTAGGCTGCACATGCTAACGAGACAGAGCTCCTAATAACCAAACAAGCCAATTACCTAGAGTAAGTTTGGACGATAAGTCAGTGACTCTTTGATCACGGGCCTATTCGCCTGCTGCAGATGTTGATAAGACAGTGCTCCTGGATGAAAAGTCAATAGACTCTCTGATGATGGACCTATTTGCCTAGGCAGCACATGCTAACGAGACAGAGCTCTAGTAACCAAACAAGCCAATTACCTAGTAAGCTTGGACGGTAAGTCAGTAGACTCTTTGATGACGGGCCTATTCGCCTTTGTTGCATATGTTGATAAGACAGTGCTCCTGGATGAAAAATCAATGACTCTCTGATGATGGACCTATTGCCTAGAGCACATGCTAACGAGACAGAGCTCTAGTAACCAAACAAACCAATTACCTAGAGTAAGTTTGGACGATAAGTCAGTAGACTCTTTGATCACGGGCCTATTCGCCTTTGCTGCAGATGTTGATAAGACAGTGCTCCTCTGATGATGGACCTATTGCCTAGAGCACATGCTAACGAGACAGAGCTCCTAGTAACCAAACAAGCCAATTACCTAAAGTAAGCTTGGACGGTAAGTCAGTAGACTCTTTGATGACGGGCCTATTCGCCTTTGCTGCATATGTTGATAAGACAGTGCTCCTGGATGAAAAGTCAATAGACTCTCTGAAGATGGACCTATTTGCCTAGGCTGCATGCTAACAAGACAGAGCTCTAGTAGCCAAACAAGCCAATTACCTAAAGTAGCTTGAACGATAAGTCAGTAGACTCTTTGATGATGAATATTAGCTGCAAAGTATGTTTTAAGACAGACCTCCTGGGTGAAAGGTCAATAGACTCTCTGATGATAAACCTATTTGCCTATGCTGCGCATGCTAACAGACAGAGCTCCAGAAAACCAATCAAGTAATTACCTAAAAGTGAGGCTTAGACAGAAATCAATAGACACACTGATGATGGGCCCATTTGCCAAGGCTAACAAGGCAGAGCTCCCAGAAAGCCAGTTACCTAATGTAGTTAGAACAGAAGTCAAAACTCTTTGAAGATGGACCTGTTGCAAGATAAGGGTACTTACATATACTACCTACAAATCTTAACGAAGAAGAAGTCGAAATAACTAAGCTACTATGTAATTAGGCATTGCGCTGTCCTAGATAAAAGACTCTTTGAAGATGGACCTGTTGCAGGATAAGAGTGCTACACACATGTACTACCCTACAAATCATACTTAACGAAGAAGAAGTCAGAAATCACTAATGACTACCAATGTAATTAGGCATTGCGCTGTCTAGATATTAGAAAGCAGGTGTTAGTTGTCTACAGGCGCATTGTATTGAAAGACAGCATTAACAGGATCAGAAATAGTGTAACACAAATGACCGATCTGAAACCAAAGCATCAAACCATTAAATAAAAACATAATAGCATTTAGCTCAAGCAGAAAGGTACAATTTAAAACAACCAAGAGTAAAATGAAATGCAATGTCAACAGAAGTCTCTTTTTTTTTTTTTTTTTTTTTAACAATATGTGATAGCCTGTTGCAATATCACATATAATCGAGGCGAAACAATAACATACCAAATGGCGTACCATAAGAGCGGTATGTTTTGAATCAGAATCATCGCTTGCGCCCACGGTGGGGTCCACGCAATGCTTAAGGCGTCGAGGAGATTACATTGTCTTAGGATATGTAAGGCATTGCCTTCCATTTGATCAGTTCAAATAAATTTATTTGTCTATCGTAGGTGGCAGTAAGTCAGTTAACTCATTGGTGAAGGGCCATGTTGCCCAGGCTTTGTAAGTAGCATTATTGCATGGTATCTTAGGTATGCGTGCCATTACTTTTTCAATTCGTATCAGTTACCTAGCGTAGGTTTGGACGGTAAGTCAAAAGACCCCTTGGCGATAAACTAATTTACCTAGACTGCACATGAGAATAAGACAGGGCCCAGTAATAAAATTAGTTATTGTACTTCGGTTAGTTTATAAATCTATAAACTCTATGATGATAGACCTATTTGCTTAGGCTGCACATGCTAACAAGACAGAGCTCTAAAAACCAAACAAGCCAATTACCTAAAGTAAGCTTGACGATAAGTCGGTAGACTCTTTGATCACGGGCTAAATTGCCTTTGCTGCAGATGTTGATAAGACAGTGCTCCTGGATGAAAAGTCAATAGACTCTATGATGATGGACCTATTCGCTTAGGCTGCACATGCTAACGAGACAGAGCTCCTAATAACCAAACAAGCCAATTACCTAGAGTAAGTTTGGACGATAAGTCGGTAGACTCTTTGATCACGGGCCTATTCGCCTTTGCTGCAGATGTTGATAAGACAGTGCTCCTGGATGAAAAGTCAATAGACTCTCTGATGATGGACCTATTTGCCTAGGCAGCACATGCTAACGAGACAGAGCTCCTAGTAACCAAACAAGCCAATTACCTAAAGTAAGCTTGGACGGTAAGTCAGTAGACTCTTTGATGACGGGCCTATTCGCCTTTGTTGCATATGTTGATAAGACAGTGCTCCTGGATGAAAAGTCAATAGACTCTCTGATGATGGACCTATTTGCCTAGGCAGCACATGCTAACGAGACAGAGCTCCTAGTAACCAAACAAGCCAATTACCTAGAGTAAGTTTGGACGATAAGTCGGTAGACTCTTTGATCACGGGCCTATTCGCCTTTGCTGCAGATGTTGATAAGACAGTGCTCCTCTGATGATGGACCTATTTGCCTAGGCAGCACATGCTAACGAGACAGAGCTCCTAGTAACCAAACAAGCCAATTACCTAAAGTAAGCTTGGACGGTAAGTCAGTAGACTCTTTGATGACGGGCCTATTCGCCTTGCTGCATATGTTGATAAGACAGTGCTCCTGGATGAAAAGTCAATAGACTCTCTGAAGATGGACCTATTTGCCTAGGCTGCACATGCTAACAAGACAGAGCTCCTAGTAGCCAAACAAGCCAATTACCTAAAGTAAGCTTGAACGATAAGTCAGTAGACTCTTTGATGATGGGCCTATTAGCCTTTGCAAAGTATGTTTTAAGACAGACCTCCTGGGTGAAAGGTCAATAGACTCTCTGATGATAAACCTATTTGCCTATGCTGCGCATGCTAACAAGACAGAGCTCCCAGAAAACCAATCAAGCCAATTACCTAAAGTAGGCTTAGACAGAAAGTCAATAGACACACTGATGATGGGCCCATTTGCCAAGGCTAACAAGGCAGAGCTCCCAGAAGCCAGTTACCTAATGTAAGTTAGAACAGAAAGTCAAAAGACTCTTTGAAGATGGACCTGTTGCAAGATAAGGGTACTTACACATGTACTACCCTACAAATCATACTTAACGAAGAAGAAGTCAGAAATAACTAATGACTACCAATGTAATTAGGCATTGCGCTGTCCTAGATAAAAAAGACTCTTTGAAGATGGACCTGTTGCAAGATAAGGGTACTTACATGTACTACCCTACAAATCATACTTAACGAAGAAGAAGTCAGAAATCACTAATGACTACCAATGTAATTAGGCATTGCGCTGTCCTAGATATAGAAAGCAGAGTGTTAGTTGTCTACAGGCACGCATTGTATTGAATAGACAGCATTAACAGGATACAGAAATAGTGTAACCACAAGCCGGCCGATCAAACCAAAGCATCAAACCATTAAATAAAAACATAATAGCATTTAAGCTCAAGCAGAAAGGAGTACAATTTAGAAACAACCAAGTAAAATGAAATGCAATGTCAACAGAAGTCTCAGCTCAGCTCCAGCCCAAGCCCCAGCACAAAACAATTCCAGCCATTGAAGGTCTGTCAAAATCAAGAAGCTTGGAAGTGCCACTGCCAGGCCCGGTACAATAAGACCTTTTTCGCCACTTAATATTAACGATTAAAATAAACACAGTATTTTGTATGTTAATTTATTAACTTAGAGCCAAATTTATTCAATTAAAGAATAGTTAGTAGTATAATTTTAGAATGTTGTGAACATTGAAAAGTAACTAATGTGGGGATGATTGATTGATCCAACATTTATTGCAAGGATCGGGAAAACCCAGAAAAACCCAATCAGATCAAGAAATGAAGATTTAGATGATTAGAAGCTGAAAGAGAATAAGGGATAGCAAGACTGTGTATGACTGATAACCCAGACGTAACCAAAGCAAATATTAACTTAAGATACATGAGGATAGGGTTCTCAATATGCACCAGCCTATTGCATTGATACATATAAACATTGTGAAACAAAGCATACAAGTAGGAGGACCAAGGAAAAGGTCGGGTATGCTTTGGATCAGATACATCGCTTGCGCCCTACATGGGGACCACGCGTTGCTTAGGTTGTTTTGCCAAGGCGAGCACTTGCTTTAGTTTAAACAATCATTCAAAAGAAACAAGCCATCAATGAAAGAGCAAGTACGAATTAAGCCAACAATTGCAGCCAACTCATAGTTGGTCAACGCTAAGGATTGGTTGATCAGCCTAAGGAATGCCTGTGAAACACTAGCAATATGGAATACATCATAAACAACCTTGACTAGTATATGTGCATGTGGGACAGCAGAGAATAAGCTATTTAAATAATAGATGTAGTGGCAAGATAACTAGTTGCAAACTAATTAAAGATCAATCACTTACGAATTAATATCAAACTATAATTTACAGAAAAGCTGAGCTACAAAGAAAATAATAATATTAGTAATCAAGACTAACCAAAAGAGCGCAGAAAACACTAAAAGAAACGTCTATTAGAGTTTTAAAAATATTATAATATTGGAAATGCAGAAAGAGCAGACTATACTAATAGAAGTGTGTTAAGAGTGGCTGGAAATTTAGTTGTAAACTAGCTAAAAATCATTCATTCGCAAATAAATGATAAGTATTGTGATTAATAGCAAAATTGTAGACAAACTATAACTCAGAGAAAAGTAGCAATAAATATAGACAAATTATTGTTTAGAGAGAAGATAGGCTAACAGTAATCATATTTAGTGTCCAAATTAATCAAAAGAGTGCAGGAGACTTTGAAAGAAATGCTCATTAAATTTTAGAGAATATTAAAACATTGAAAATGTAGAAAAAGCAGACCACACTAACAGAAAATGTGTTGAAAGAGGCTAGAAAATCAGCTGCAGTTGAGTATCATATTAGAGAGAAGTGAACTATGCCTCAGCACATGGCAGATGAACAAAAAACACGTCCTGAAGAAAACGAAACCTCAGGGGGACTGCTGCATCCGCAGTTCACCCACCCCATCTCGAGAGAAAAATATCATAAAACGCACATACCAGTGATGCTTTTAGAAGATAGATTGATGATAGATGTTGTAAATTGCTGAATGGACGCTTTCCAGAAAAATGCCCAACGTTAGTTCTCCACGAATAAGGTTATGTTCGTCTTTGGATTAAAGTCCTCCAAGAAAGAATGCTGCTTTTAGATAGCTGATTGAATGCCTTCAGAAAAATGCTGGATAGTTTCCTTTTTTAATGCTGAAATATGACGCCCTATGATCAGGGTTAATCATAAAATCATTATGTTTAACCAAAAGAATAAAAAAGAGAGGAGAAACTTACTTTAATGATGTTGCCTCTATGAATGTTAAATCCAAAGTGAGAAAATTTTCAGAGAAATTACTGAAGTAAGAATTTGACAGCAGGAAATCAAGGCATACTTGGTTAGAACAAAGTCAAATTATTGAGGTGAGAATTTGACAGCAGGAAATCAAGGCATGCTTGATTAGAACAAAGTCAAAGAGCAGAGCAGAAATTATTAAAGTGACAGAAAAGTCATAGAACGATATAAAAATTTCTTATAAATATGCATATATGGACCCACAAGGGCTCTCAATATGCACCAGCCTACAAGTAGGAGGACCAAGGAAAAGGTCAGGTATGCTTTGGATCAGATACATCGCTTGCGCCCTACATGGGGACCACGCGTTGCTTAGGTTGTTTTGCCAAGGCGAGCACTTGCTTTAGTTTAAACAATCATTCAAAAGAAACAAGCCATCAATGAAAGAGCAAGTACGAATTAAGCCAACAATTGCAGCCAACTCATAGTTGGTCAACGCTAAGGATTGGTTGATCAGCCTAAGGAATGCCTGTGAAACACTAGCAATATGGAATACATCATAAACAACCTTGACTAGTATATGTGCATGTGGGACAGCAGAGAATAAGCTATTTAAATAATAGATGTAGTGGCAAGATAACTAGTTGCAAACTAATTAAAGATCAATCACTTACGAATTAATATCAAACTATAATTTACAGAAAAGCTGAGCTACAAAGAAAATAATAATATTAGTAATCAAGACTAACCAAAAGAGCGCAGAAAACACTAAAAGAAACGTCTATTAGAGTTTTAAAAATATTATAATATTGGAAATGCAGAAAGAGCAGACTATACTAATAGTAAAGTGTTAAAAGTGGCTAGAAATTTAGTTGTAAACTAGTTAAAAATCATTCATTCGCAAATAAAAGATAAGTATTGTGATTAATAGCAAAAATTGTAGACAGACTATAGCTCAGAGAAAAGCTGAACTAAAACTAATAATATTAAGTATCAAGACTAACCAAAAGAGCGCAGAAAACACTAAAAGAAACGTCTATTAGAGTTTAAAAAATATTCTAATATTGGAAATGCAGAAAGAGCAGACTATACTAATAGAAGTGTGTTAAGAGTGGCTGGAAATTTAGTTGTAAACTAGCTAAAAATCATTCATTCGCAAATAAATGATAAGTATTGTGATTAATAGCAAAATTGTAGACAAACTATAACTCAGAGAAAAGTAGCAATAAATATAGACAAATTATTGTTTAGAGAGAAGATAGGCTAACAGTAATCATATTTAGTGTCCAAATTAATCAAAAGAGTGCAGGAGACTTTGAAAGAAATGCTCATTAAATTTTAGAGAATATTAAAACATTGAAAATGTAGAAAAGCAGACCACACTAACAGAAAATGTGTTGAAAGAGGCTAGAAAATCAGCTGCAGTTGAGTATCATATTAGAGAAGTGAACTATGCCTCAGCACATGGCAGATGAACAAAAAACACGTCCTGAAGAAAACGAAACCTCAGGGGGACTGCTGCATCCGCAGTTCACCCACCCCATCTCGAGAGAAAAATATCATAAAACGCACATACCAGTGATGCTTTTAGAAGATAGATTGATGATAGATGTTGTAAATTGCTGAATGGACGCTTTCCAGAAAAATGCCCAACGTTAGTTCTCCACGAATAAGGTTATGTTCGTCTTTGGATTAAAGTCCTCCAAGAAAGAATGCTGCTTTTAGACAGCTGATTGAATGCCTTCAGAAAAATGCTGGATAGTTTCCTTTTTTAATGCTGAAATATGACGCCCTATGATCAGGGTTAATCATAAAATCATTATGTTTAACCAAAAGAATAAAAAAGAGAGGAGAAACTTACTTTAATGATGTTGCCTCTATGAATGTTAAATCCAAAGTGAGAAAATTTTCAGAGAAATTACTGAAGTGAGAATTTGACAGCAGGAAATCAAGGCATACTTGGTTAGAACAAAGTCAAATTATTGAGGTGAGAATTTGACAGCAGGAAATCAAGGCATGCTTGATTAGAACAAAGTCAAAGAGCAGAGCAGAAATTATTAAAGTGACAGAAAAGTCATAGAACGATATAAAAATTTCTTATAAATATGCATATATGGACCCACAAGGGCTCTCAATATGCACCAGCCTACAAGTAGGAGGACCAAGGAAAAGGTCAGGTATGCTTTGGATCAGATACATCGCTTGCGCCCTACATGGGGACCACGCGTTGCTTAGGTTGTTTTGCCAAGGCGAGCACTTGCTTTAGTTTAAACAATCATTCAAAAGAAACAAGCCATCAATGAAAGAGCAAGTACGAATTAAGCCAACAATTGCAGCCAACTCATAGTTGGTCAACGCTAAGATTGGTTGATCAGCCTAAGGAATGCCTGTGGTACACTAGCAAAATGGAATACATCATAAACAACCTTGACTAGTATATGTGCATGAGGGTCAGCAGAGAATAAACTATTTAATTAATAGATGTATTGGCAAGATTACTAGCTGCAAACCAATTAAAGATCAATCATTTACGAATTAATATCAAACTATAACATACAGAAAAGCTGAACTACAAAAGAAAATAATAATATTAGGAATCAAGACTAACCAGAAAGCGCAGAAAACCCTAAAGTAGTATCTATTAGTGTTAGGAGTATTCTAAAAATGCAGAAAGAGCAGACTATACAGGTAGAAATGTGTTAAAAGTGGCAAGAAGTGTAGTTGTAGACTAGCTAAAAATCATTCATTCGCAAATAAAAGATAAGTACTGTGATTAATAGAAAAATTGAAGACAAACTATAACTTAGAGAAAAGATGAACTAAAAATAGTAATATTAGCTAATCAGACTAACCAAAAGAGCGCAGAAGACACTAAAAGAAAGGTCTATTAGAGTTTTAAAAATATTCTAATATTGGAAATGCAGAAAGAGCAGACTATACTAATAGAAGTGTGTTAAGAGTGGCTGGAAATTTAGTTGTAAACTAGCTAAAAATCATTCATTCGCAAATAAATGATAAGTATTGTGATTAATAGCAAAATTGTAGACAAACTATAACTCAGAGAAAAGTAGCAATAAATATAGACAAATTATTGTTTAGAGAAGATAGGCTAACAGTAATCATATTTAGTGTCCAAATTAATCAAAAGAGTGCAGGAGACTTTGAAAGAAATGCTCATTAAATTTTAGAGAATATTAAAACATTGAAAATGTAGAAAAAGCAGACCACACTAACAGAAAATGTGTTGAAAGAGGCTAGAAAATCAGCTGCAGTTGAGTATCATATTAGAGAGAAGTGAACTATGCCTCAGCACATGGCAGATGAACAAAAAACACGTCCTGAAGAAACCGAAACCTCAGGGGGACTGCTGCATCCGCAGTTCACCCACCCCATCTCGAGAGAAAAATATCATAAAACGCACATACCAGTGATGCTTTTAGAAGATAGATTGATGATAGATGTTGTAAATTGCTGAATGGACGCTTTCAGAAAAATGCCCAACGTTAGTTCTCCACGAATAAGGTTATGTTCGTCTTTGGATTAAAGTCCTCAAGAAAGAATGCTGCTTTTAGATAGCTGATTGAAGGCCTTCAGAAAAATGCTGGATAGTTTCTTTTTAATGCTGAAATATGACGTCTTATGATCAGGGTTAATCATAAAATCATTATGTTTAACCAAAAGAATAAAAAAAGAGAGGAGAAACTTATTTTAATGATGTTGCCTCTATGAATGTTAAATCCAAAGTGAGAAAATTTTCAGAGAAATTACTGAAGTGAGAATTTGACAGCAGGAAATCAAGGCATACTTGTTAGAACAAAGTCAAATTATTGAGGTGAGAATTTGATACAGGAAATCAAGGCATGCTTGATTAGAACAAATAAAGATAGACAGAAATTATTAAAGTGACAGAAAAGTCATAGAACGATATAAAAATTTCTATAAATATATATATGGACCAACAAGGGTTCTCATTGAAAACCAGCCTACAAGTAGGAGGACCAAGAAAAGGTCAATGCTTTGGATCAGATACATCGCTTGCCCTACATGGGGACCACGCGTTGCTTAGGTTGTTGCCAAGGCGAGCACTTTTTTAGTTTAAACAATCATTCAAAAGAAACAAGCCATCAATGAAAGAGCAAGTACGAATTAAGCCAATTGCAGCCAACTATAGTTGGTCAACGCTAAGGATTGGTTGATCAGCCTAAGGAATGCCTGAAAACACTAGCAATATGGAATACATCATAAACAACCTTGACTAGTATATGCATGTGGACAAGAGAGAAAAGCTATTTAAATAATAGATGTAGTGGCAAGATAACTAGTTGCAAACTAATTAAAGATCAATCACTTACGAATTAATATCAAACTATAATTTACAGAAAAGCTGATACAAAGAAAATAATAATATTAGTAATCAAGACTAACCAAAAGAGCGCAGAAACACAAAAAAGAAACGTCTATTAGAGTTTTAAAAATATTATAATATTGGAAATGCAGAAAGAGCAGACTATACTAATAGTAAAAGTGTTAAAAGTGGCTAGAAATTTAGTTGTAAACTAGTTAAAATCATTCATTCGCAAATAAAAGATAAGTATTGTGATTAATAGCAAAAATTGTAGACAGACTATAGCTCAGAGAAAAGCTGAACTAAAAATAATAATATTAGTATCAAGACTAACCAAAAGAGCGCAGAAAACACTAAAAGAAACGTCTATTAGAGTTTAAAAATATTCTAATATTGGAAATGCAGAAAGAGCAGACTATACTAATAGAAGTGTTAAGAGTGGCTGGAAATTTAGTTGTAAACTAGCTAAAATCATTCATTCGCAATAAATGATAAGTATTGTGATTAATAGCAAAATTGTAGACAAACTATAACTCAGAGAAAAGTAAAGCATAAATATAGACAAATTATTGTTTAGAGAGAAGATAGCTAACAGTTATAAATCAATATTTAGTGTCCAAATTAATCGTAAAGAGTGCAGGAGACTTTGAAAGAAATGTTCATTAAATTTTAGAGAATACAAAAAAAAAAAACATTGAAAATGAAAAAAGTAGACCACACTAACAGAAAATGTGTTGAAAGAGGCTAAAAATCAAGGAAATCGTATGCATTAATTTAATAGAAATCAAAGTCAAATTATTGAGGTGAGAATTGATTACAGGAAATCAAGGCATGCTTGATTAGAACAAAGTCAAAAGAGCAGAGCAGAAATTATTATGATGAAAAGTCATAGAACGATATACAAATTTCTTATAAGATGCATATATGGACCCACAAGGTTCTAATATGCACCACTACGTTAGGAGGACCAAGGAAAAGGTCACGGTATGCTTTGATCAGATACATCGCTTGCGCCCTACATGGGGACCACGCGTTGTTTAGGTTGTTTTGCTACAAGAAGCACTTGCTTTAGTTTTAAACAATCATTCAAAGAAACAGCCATCAATGAAAGAGCAAGTAATGAATAATAACAATTGCAGCCAACTCATAGTTGGTCAACGCTAAGGATTGGTTGATCAGCCTAGGAATGCCTGTGGTACACTAGCAAAATGAAACATCATAAACAACCTTGACTAGTATATGTGCATGAGGGTCAGCAGAGAATAAACTATTTAATTAATAGATGTATTGGCAAGATTACTAGCTGCAAACCAATTAAAGATCAATCACTTACGAATTAATATCAAACTATAACATACAGAAAAGCTGAACTACAAAGAAAATAATAATATTAGGAATCAAGACTAACCAGAAAGCGCAGAAAACCAAAGTAGTATCTATTAGTGTTAGGAGTACTTAAAAATGCAGAAAGAGCAGACTATACATAGAAATGTGTTAAAGTGGCTAGAAATTTAGTTGTAAGCTAGCTAAAAATCATTCATTCTGCATATAAAAGATAAGTATTGTGATTATAGCAATTGAAGACAGTAACTTAGAGAAAGCTGAACTAAAAAATATTAATATTAGCTAATCAGATAACCAAAAGAGCGCAGAAGACACTAAAAGAAAGGTCATTAGAGTTTTAAAATATTCTAATATTGGAAATGCAGAAAGAGCAGACTATACTAATAGAAGTGTATTAAGAGTGGCTGAAATGTAGTAAACTAGCTAAAATCATTCATCTGCAAATAAATGATAAGTATTGTGATTATAGCAAAATTGTAGACAAACTATAATTCAGAGAAAAGTAGCAATAAATATAGACAAATTATTGTTTAGAGAGAAGATAGGCTACAGTAATCATATTTAGTGTCCAAATTAATCAAAAGAGTGCAGGAGACTTTGAAAGAAATGCTCATTAAATTTAGAGAATATTAAAACATTGAAAATGTAGAAAAAGGAGACCACACTAACAGAAAATGTGTTAAGAGGCTAGAAAAATCAGCTGCAGTTGAGTATCATATTAGAAGGAACTATGCCTCAGCACATGGCAGATGAACAAAAACACGTCCTGAAGAAAACTGAAACCTCAGGGGACCTGCATCCGCAGTTCACCCACCCCATCTCGAGAGAAAAATATCATAAAAAAACGCACATACCAGTGATGCTTTTAGAAGATAGATTGATGATAGATGTTGTAAATTGCTGAATGGACGCTTCAGAAAAAATGCCCAACGTTAGTTTCCACGAATAAGGTTATGTCTGTCTGATTAAACCTCCAAGAAAGAATGCTGCTTTTAGATAGCTGATTGAAGCCTCAGAAAATGCTGGATAGTTTTAATGCTGAATATGATTTTAATTTTTTTTTTTTTTTTTTTAACAATATGTGATAGCCTGTTGCAATATCACATATAATCGAGGCGAAACAATAACATACCAAATGGCGTACCATAAGAGCGGTATGTTTTGAATCAGAATCATCGCTTAGCCCACGGTGGGGTCCACGCAATGCTTAAAGGCGTCGAGGAGATTACATTGTCTTAGGATATGTAAGGCATTGCCTTCCATTTGATCAGTTCAAATAAATTTATTTGTTCATCGTAGGTGGCAGTAAGTCAGTTAACTCATTGGTGAAGGGCCATGTTGCCCAGGCTTTGTAAGTAGCATTATTGCATGGTATCTTAGGTATGCGTGCCATTACTTTTTCAATTGTATCAGTTACCTAGCGTAGGTTTGACGGTAAGTCAAAAGACCTTTGGCGATAAACCATTTACCTAGACTGCACATGAGAACAAGACAGGGCTCCCAGTAATAAAATTAGTTATTGTACTTCGTTAGTTTATAAATCTATAAACCTATGATGATAGACCTATTTGCTAGGCTGCACATGCTAACAAGACAGAGCTCAAAACCAAACAAGCCAATTACCTAAAGTAAGCTGGACGATAAGTCGGTAGACTCTTTGATCACGGGCTAAATTGCTTTTGCTGCAGATGTTGATAAGACAGTGCTCCTGGATGAAAAGTCAATAGACTCTATGATGATGGACCTATTCGCCAGGCTGCACATGCTAACGAGACAGAGCCTAATAACCAAAAAGCCAATACCTAGAGTAAGTTTGGACGATAAGTCGGTAGACTCTTTGATCACGGGCCTATTCTGCCTTTGCTGCAGATGTTGATAAGACAGTGCTCCTGGATGAAAAGTCAATAGACTCTCTGATGATGGACCTATTTTGCCTAGGCAGCACATAACGAGACAGAGCTCCTAGTAACCAAACAAGCCAATTACCTAAAGTAAGCTGGACGGTAAGTCAGTAGACTCTTTGATGACGGCCTATTCGCCTTTGTTGCATATGTTGATAAGACAGTGTCCTGGATGAAAAGTCAATAGACTCTGATGATGGACTATTTTGCCTAGGCAGCACATGCTAACGAGAGCCCTAGTAACCAAACAAGCCAATACCTAGAGTAAGTTTGGACGATAAGTCGGTAGACTTGATCACGGCCTATTCGCCTTTGCTGCAGATGTTGATAGACAGTGTTCTCTGATGATGGACCTATTTGCCTAGGCAGCATGCAACGAGACAGAGCTCCTAGTAACCAAACAAGCCATTACCTAAAGTAAGCTTGGACGGTAAGTCAGTAGACTCTGATGATGGGCCTATTCGCCTTTGCTGCATATGTTGATAAGACAGTGTCTTGGATGAAAAGTCAATAGACCTCTGAAGATGGACCATTTGCTTCAGGCTGCACATGCTAAAGACAGAGCTCCTAGTAGCCAAACAAGCTAATAATAAAGTAAAGCTTGAACGATAAGTCAGTAGACTTTTGATGATGGGCCTATTAGCCTTTGCAAAGTATGTTTTAAGACAGACCTCCTGGGTGAAAGGTCAATAGACTCTGATAAACCTATTTGCCATGCTGCGCATGCTAACAAGACAGAGTCGAAAACCAATCACAATTACCTAAAGTAGGCTATAGACAGAAAGTCAATAGACACACTGATGATGGGCCCATTTTGCCAAGGCTAACAAGGCAGAGCTCCCAGAAGCCAGTTACCTAATGTAAGTTAGAACAGAAAGTCAAAAGACTCTTTGAAGATGACCTGTTGCAAGATAAGGGTACTTACACATGTACTACCCTACAAATCATACTTAACGAAGAAGAAGTCAGAAATAACTAATGACTACCAATGTAATTAGCATTGCTTTTCTCGTTACGTCAGAGTCCCTTGTATTATTGTTGGGTGCTCTATGTTCGTTTCTGAATTATAAAAGTTTCTAAACAGCAATTAAACCTTCTGAGCCATGTTCGCCAAACCAAACCAACTGCACACATTGTCACGTCAGTACGACTTATATGAGATAAAAACACGTCCGACCAAACCGAGAGCAAGAGAATTGAACAAAACCACATTACACCAAACGGTTAACGTTGTTGCCGCAATTGTCGGAGCCGAATCGGTCAAACGGTTTCATTTGTAGTTTTTAGTGCTGCCCATCAAAATGTTGCTCAACTCATTCTGTTAATATACATAACAGAGTGAGAAGCAGGGCTGTTTAACATTCTAATGTTATGTCAAGTTGGCAGGTCGCATATGTGAGTGTGTGTGTGTGTGTGTGCGTGAGTTTTACATTTTTGTTCATCTCATGTAGTTTTCCCTTAAACTTATATAAAGTAAGTGCCAATTAATTAACTACTTATAATAAACAATAATTTCTGATAATTTACAGGTAAAAAAGACAGGAAGTGACATCATAAACATGACGAATTTGGCTATAGGACAATGCAAAAAACTAACAGGTAAACATGAAGACAATTATGCACACAATTAGAAAAAACAAAGTCCAGCAGATGGCTATAAAAAAATACAAAGTATTAATTAATTTCTTTTCTTTTCAGATTAAACTGCTAGATGACCAAGGACGATCTAAACTATGGATTTTAAAAACTGTAAGTATTGAAGAATTAAAATCAATTACATAACAAAAAAAATTTATTTTAGATACAACAGCTGATTGTGAGGGCCTATGCCAGCTGCACGTGGTAAGTATATATTACATAATGTATTTCAAAGATACTTAATGGTTTTTCATCATTTTATCTTCCTGTGTGCTGCTTGTTGATGTCATGCGCTGTGGCTGATCGCCACATTGTTCGTCAATAGAAGCTGCAGTCGCCGCTGGGATGCTGTTGTTGTTGCATACTGACGCCGCTGGCGGCCATGCAATGACAGCAATGGCCGTGAACAATTGAGTGTCCTGGTTGTTGATGGTGGGCATCAGGATGTGTGGATGTGGCCAGCTGGCAGTGCACCAGATGCACACATATACATCTGTGGATCGCTGCTGCTGCCGGCCAACAGGATGCCGCACCGGCTGATCGTCATGTGTGTCACTCCCTACAGCCCGTGAGGAGCCTCAGGAGTCGTTTAGTGGCATGGACGAAGGTCCAACATAGACGCGAAGCGAACACCGTTTTCGCTCCGTCACGACTCGCTATGGAGGCAGCAGAAAGGAGTCGCGTGACGATGCTTCGGTACGTTTGGCCAAAATCGTCGCTGGTCCCACGCTGCAGTCAAGTGCCAAACTTGCCACCTGCTGTTTGAGGCAGCGACAGTTGAGGTGAGAGTGCGCATCTGTTGATGCTGTTGCTGCTCTACGCTGCTGTTTGCTGCTGTTTGCTGCTGCTGCTGTTAACAATGCTGCCACACCAACGGTGGCAACATAATCACTACAGGTGAGATTCATTATTTGCAGATTTTAAGTCTGCAATAAAATAGAAATTGTAGTGAAAAATATTCTAAAATTTTCTCTAATTTTGTGTCGCCAGGATCGCTGCCATCTTCAAAGTGCCAAAATGACACTTTGATGATGAGAGGCACGTTGGCAGGAGTTGCCACAGCTGGGAAACGGTCCTCGTTGCATTGTCATTGCCACATTGCAGATGGCGCACGATGGCAATTGATTGATGCCGATAGCGAGTACTGCCATCGTTTGTAGTAACTGCCATCAAAGATGACAATTGGATGCAGTGCGATTCCGAGGTTGCCGCAGATGTCGTCTTGGTTTTGCTGCCGTCGATGGATGCCACGCCACAGTTTGTGGCGACGAGTGTGATGCCCAAGGATGAGCGGATTTGCTTGACAGTCCCACGCCGCTGTCATTGTTGTCAGGTGCCACAGCGGCAAGGCAGGATGACGGGAGAGTGCCACGAGAACGTTGTGGATCTGCTGGTGGTGCTTAGTCACAGGTAAGTGCAGGTTTATTGTGTACCTGCAAATACTTGGATATTTTTTTAGAAATATTTTTAATGACTTTTTTTTATATGTTTTAGGTTCTTGCAGGTGATGTCGGGGATTCGCTCTCTGGCTACAAATGCCAAAGGATCGCCGTTTATGTTGTCCAGGCTGGGAGTGAAGGCACTGCCACTGCCTTCCAGCTGCATTAAGCCCATGTTGCTGCCCCACGGACTGTGCGGTAGTCAAATGGCAATTAAGATATTTGCCAACTGATTGATGCTTCTGCCAAGCCGAATCGCTGCCAGCAATGTGGCATTTTGTACTGCCCATGTTCGAGTAGGTGCCACTGCCCGTCGAGGATAAACTGGTTCCATGGAGGACCACGCTGCATCGGCTGGATGTACTGATCCCGCGGTGAGTCTCAGTGCAAGCGTGTGCTGCACAATTTGATTTATTTGACTTGTGATTGAATGCCGTCTTTGATGCAGCACAAGGCCGCTGAAGTTGCCGAGTTTTATTTTTGTTATTTTAATTATGATTTTAGTTTAATTTTAGTTTTTATTTTTAATGACTTTAATTTATTTTTTTTTCATATTAAAATTAATAATTTATTTTTATTTAATTTTTTTATTTTTATTTTGGTTTAATTTTAATTTTGGTTTTAATTTTGATTTTAATTTTGGTTTTAATTTTTTTTTTTTTAATGGCTTTTTTTATTTGCTTTTATATTATAATAAATAATTTATTTTATTTTTTTTAAATTTTTTCTTTTCTTGTTTTGCAGGTTTCAGGATATTTTGGATGCCATGGATGCCGCAGGTTTCGTGAATTTACGCGCAATCGCTGCCCTTTGGATGCGCCCGAGAGGATTCGTTTCTTTGATGGTGAGTTAATCTGCTGTATTGTTTGTTAGTGACTATGTGTGTTTATCTTTTGACTGATTTGGATTATTTAATTTTATTTTCATGAGCACGAATGGATTTTGCCTGTGATGCAGTCATTGTTGCTAGCATCAGCTGCTGGATCCGGAGCAACTTAATGAAAACCCCTTAGTGTTTTTGTTTCTGTTGAAGATTGGCTTTTTTTGTGGCTGGATGACCATGCTGACGGCCAACTCTATGCGTGACGCTGCTCTTGCTGGTTTATTATATTTGTTTTTTTGTTTTGCGATTGCAAAAACAATAGTGGCTGCGCTCAACTGCTAGATGCGTTGGCAGTTACTAAGCAATTATTATTTTTAATCGCTTTTTGTGGTATGAAGGCGTTCAAGTGTATGTAATTTCCAGTTACTGTACTACATTCAATGTTTAATTTTATGTTGTATTCGCAGGTCTTTGGATACATGAAGTCAACTTTTAAAGTGGCATCTTCTGGATTCATTATTCATTATTCATTTATTCATTATTCATTAAATGGACGATTTGACTGCAGACCTCCCTTGAGGCTACTTTTTCGTTTTGTTTTGTTCAGGTGAGTGTTCGTTAATTGATTTTTTTTTTTATTATTGTTTATTTTATTATTTTGTAAATTGTGTTTATATTTTTTTTTTTTTGTTTGCTTTTTTTTTTTTTAATATTTTGCTGCTATTAGTTTTATTGAAAGCATGAGCAAAGTAATTGGCGTTAGGGTAAATTTTTTTTTTTTATATTAGTTGTAGGAGAATTATTAAAAGTTGCTCATTTTTTTGTCCGTTTTGGTATTCTCTGGGATACTTTCCACAGACATATCGTTGGGATTGGGTGGCGCAATATAAATAGTTGGTTCAATATGTTGTTGCTGTTGTTGTTGTTGTGAACTTTTGGGGGAGGGATTAGCATTATTGAGAAGTGTTTGAATTAGTTTCATAAGGGCATCCATTTTTTTGTCCATAAGGGCTATGAGACGGGCATTTTGCTCAACCTTAGCAGTCAAATTGGAGTTTGACTGCTGCTGGTTGGATTGTTGGCTTGTTTCATTCATTTGTTGTTGTTCAACACGAAGCTTCTCCTGATACAACTGCAAATGGCGGCTTGCAGGACCTGAAGGAGCTTGTGTGTTGGACGTAGGGGCATTGTTGTGTTTGGCAACTTGGCTTTGAGTCGGCTGAGTTGACTTGTTGTAGTGGCTGTTGTTGTTATTGTTGTTGTTAATGATTTTCATTGACATATGTTGCTGCTTTTGTTGTTGATTCGGCTTTTTTTGATTTTTTAGTGGATGCTGCTGCTGCTGATGGTATTGTTGCGGCTTTTTGTATATAGCGCTCTGCTGATGTTGATGCTGATGCTTTGGCTTGGCTCCAGATTGTTGTTGCTGTTGAAGTTGCTGCTGTTTCTGCTGCTGGTAGGGCTTTGGCGTATGTGGCTGATGCTGTTGCTGTTGTCGTTGCTTGGCAGGTGTATTTTTCAATGTTTTTGATATTGAAAAGCCGTTTTGCATTATATTTGCAACTTCTTTGCGTGCCTTATTTATTGCCATTTTGGACTGCTCCTCCTTGAAGATGCGGCATCCTTTATAGCTGGCGACGTGTGCACCATAACAATTAGCACACTTGGCTGGTGTGTTTCTTGGTTTGGTGCACAACGTTGTAGCGTGTTCACCGGCACATTTAAGACAAACGAATGACGGCGACAATAATTTTAGAATGTCCAAATGCCTGGCAGCGGCATTGGACAGGGTCAATTGTTTTCTTTGCTTTTCCACAGATACGTTTTGATCACCGATTTTCACCAGCTTCAAATGTCTTCATTGATCCATCGGTTGTTGGCTGCAGCTCGACTTGAAATAGATTCATTGGCTTGCCGCTAAATCGATGAGACATCACGCGGATGTATCGTGGTGTGAATCCCATTTTTGTCAGCTGTTCGTGGATCCAATTACGTTCCGTACTTGCGTGTAAATGACGAATGACTACACGGTAGCCACGTTCCCTACGCAGCTGATGCGTGTGAACCTCCGTGTTGTCATTCTGTAGTTCGGCTGAAATTTTTTGATACACCTCCATGTTGCTACATTGTAACCGAATCGCTCCATTCTGGGTGCACTTGGTGGAGAAACCATTAATGACGCCATTGATGCTGTTGAGTCTATCCAGCAGCGGCTGGATTTTCTCAACTCTGGGCAGAAACAGCGTGCACTTTGGAACTTTTATTAGGTTCCATTGCTGTTGTTGCTGTTTTGTTGCTGCTGTGCTCCATCAAGAATGGCATTTTGTTCTGTGAAGAATGCATCAAATTCTTTGGCAGCACGCCTGTTCTCCTCTTTGCGTTTCTCCTTTTTTGATTTCTTTGCAGGATTTGTGACGGATTCCTTGATGTTGCTGGTGGCAGCAGTATTAACAGCAGGTGGCAGGAAGCCAGCTGCAGGGGTAGGTATGACATTTGATGTCTGAGTGGCGTCATCATCAACCATGACGTCATTTCCATGCTCAACTTCCATTTCAGAAATAGTCAAGAAGGAGCGGTCATCATTGACGTCAGCAGAATTGCCACTGCAGTCATCCAGTGACAAGTCAAAGTTGGACATGTCATAGGCGGGATCATCATCATCGTCGTCGTCAACGTCATCGAACATGTGAGCTGGCTTATCAGTCATTCCATGCATTTTAAGGAAATTTATAATGTCCTGTTCAGTGGCTGGGTTGTCATAACGCTGCCTACGTTTGGGCTGGCGTTTAAGTGGCTTTCTGCATTTACGCTTGTGACCAGCATTGATGGCCAAGCGTTTAGTGGAAAAGGTAGGCATAAAATTTAACATTTTCTTTGCCATCTTTTCTAAGTCGTTTTCTATTCTTTTGTTTCAGGCTGCCGAGGAGTTGCTGCTGTTATAACTCGTCACCTTGCTGGTGCTGGCATGTCTGCTGTTGCTGCTGCTGCTGTTGCTTTGGCTGTTGAGCTGGTTGATGCTGCTGCTGTTGCTTCACTTTCTGGATTAATCGGCGATGGCGATGGATTCTTCACCTTTGTGGTGACAATCGACGATCCAGACGATGACGTTGCTTCGTCCTCAATCTCGGTGGATTCATCGATAAAATCGATTCCAAACGATGAGATCTGAGGCGAGATATGACTCAGATGTGGATGGGGAAATCGTGATGACGTCCACATCCGAAGAAGCACCAGAATTCTCCTTTATTGTTGTTGCTGGCAGCTGCTGTTGCTTTGCCATTAGTTGTTGTTTTGTTGCTGTAGTTGTGACTGTAATTGTAGTTGTAATTGTTGCTGCTGTTGATGTTGCTGTTGTTGACGCCATTTGCACGGCCATTGTTGGCGGCAAAATTCTTTGCAGTGTCAGAAGCCCGCCAACTAGCTGTTGATTTATGGAGCGATTGCGTCAGCGATGGCGTCAGCAATGGCGGCGATCTTGAGTACCGTATTGGCGGCGAAGGTTCTTTCTTTCTTCACTTTCTCCATCTCTTCACTGGGGCATTTGTCGTCTTTGACGATCTCTATTGGAATTGTCGGCGTCAATAATGGCGGCGGCGGGTCTTTGACTTTCGGGTCACTTGCAGTAGCAATGGCGACAATTGTTGCTGTTGTTGCAAATCTAATTTTGGTTGTTTTTGTTGCCTGTTGCTCTTGTAATTGCTGTTTTTCATGTTGAATAATTTTTGTTGTTTTGTCACTTTTTAATTTTCCCATATTTATTATTTTGAATTGTTCTTTTTTACTTTTTTCAAGTCTTTAGTTTCTCTTTCTTTTTATTTTATTTTATATTTATTTAGTTGCTTGTTTATTTTTATTTTGGTTTTTGATTACCCGTCAGAATTTATTTATTTTATTTTATAGACATATTTTTTTTATAATTGTCTATTTATTGGCAGCGGATTAAACGAACAAGAAGCGAAGTACAATGGGACGATTTATACAGTCGGTGGACGATGCGAAAATAAAACCGAGACTATGTCTCACAAAAACATTTAAAATCGGACACTTGCATAAAGCACAAACACTTAACATTTAAACAATTATGTGCAATGCAAAATTATCTTTTTTTCATTTATTTTTGAATTTTATTAATTAATTTTATTTTTTTTAATTTCAGGTTGAGTCAAATGTATATATATAAGCAAAATTATATATAGTTTTGCACATAATGCATTTTATTTATATTTATTTGTAACTATTTTCGCTTAATTTGTTTCGTTGAATTTTTTGTATTTTTTTGTATTTATTTATTTAATTTAATAATAAATTTTATTAATTAACAAGAATATTTATATTTGTATTTTAATTGTGTCTTGTTGAATTTAGGCAGTTTGAAATAAACAATTTTCACTGTATGAACTTTGCACTCTGTGCACATACAGTTTGAGAGTCACTCTCGGTCAGTCTTTTGCGGCAGGAAATTAAAATGGCGAAATAGAATAAGAAAAAGCTGTCTTTTTTTTCTTTTCTAATTTTATTTGATTTATTTTCGGTGTGATTTATTTTCGTTACGTCAGAGTCCCCTTGTACATTGTTGGGGTGCTCTGCGTTCGTTTCGATTTATTTATAAATTTTAGTTGCACAATTTTTGAATTTTCCACAGTTTATGTTTAAGTTAAATCAAACTTGTATATTTGCATTCCCGCACACACACAGACAGACGACGACCACACGCACGCGCATTTGATCGCAGAGGAGGATGGAAGATTTTTCTGTGTGATTGATTTTCGGTAATGTCAGAGTCCCCTTGTAAATTGTTGGGGTGCTCTGCCTGTTTCGATTTATAATTAGTTGCACAATTTTGAATTTTTTTTCAGAGTTTTTGTTAAGTTAAATCAAACTTGAATTTGCATTCCCGCACACACAGACACAGACACAGACGACCACACGCACGCGCATTTGATCGCAGAGGAGGATGGATAGAAGAAAAAACACGTCCGACCAAACCGAGAGCTAGAGACAATTGAACAAACGATCGGCCATGACATATTTGAATTATGCCGACTCGTTGTTTGCCCGCAATTGTCGGAGCCGAATCGGTCAAACGGTTTCATTTGTAGTTTTTTAGTGCTGCCCATCAAAATGAATTGCTCAACTCATTCTGCTAATGTAACATAACAGAGTGAGAAGCAGGGCTGTTTAACATTCTAATGTTATGTCAAGTTGGCAGGTCGCATATGTGAGTGTGTGTGTGTGTGTGTGCGTGAGTTTTACATTTTTGTTCATCTCATGTAGTTTTCCCTTAAACTTATATAAAGTAAGTGCCAATTAATTAACTACTTATAATAAACAATATTTTCTGGTAATTTACAGGTTAAAAAGACAGGAAGTGACATCATAAACATGACGAATTTGGATATAGGACAATGCAAAAAAACTAACAGGTAACATGAAAACAATTATGTACACAATTAGAAAAAAAACAAAGTCCAGCAGATGGCTATTAAAAAAATACAAAGTATTAATTAAATTTCTTTTCTTTTCAGATTAAACTGGCGCTAGATGACACAAGGACGATCTAATCTATGGATTTTTTAAAACCTGGGTAGTATTGAAGTTAATAATTAAAATCAATTACATAATTGCTAATAAAAAATATTTTTTTTTCAGATACAACAGCTGATTGTGAGGGCCTATGCCAGCTGCACGTGTAGTGGTGAGTATATATTATGTAATGCATTTCAAAGATACTTAATGGTTTTTCTTTATAATTTTTAGCCTTCCTGTGTGTGTATGCTGCTGCTGATGCCACGTGCTGTGGCTGGGGCGCCACGCAGTTGTCCACACATAGGAGCTGCAGTCGCCGCTGGAAGTGCTGTTGTTGCTGGCTGCCGTTGCCATGGCCAAGGCAGTAGCGGCAAGTTCAGGGACGGTTGAGTGTCCTGATTGTTGTTGGTGGGCATCAGGATGTGGTGTGGATGTGGCCACAGCTGGCAAAGCACCAGATGCATACGTACGCATCTGTGTATCGCTGCTGCTGCTGGCCAACAGGATGCCGCACCGGCTGAACGTCATGTGTGTGACTCCCTGCAGCCCGTGAGGAGCCTCAGGAGTCGATTAGTGGCATGGACGAAAGTCCAACCAGACATAAGCTGCACCGTTTCGCGCCGTCACGCCCCTTTCTCTATGGAGGCAGCAGAGGAGTCGCGTGACGATGCTTCGGGTGTCATGGCCATAATCGTGTCGCTGGTCCCACGCTGCAGTCAAGTGCCAGGCTTGCCACCTGCTACGTTTTAAGGCAACGACAATTGGGGTGAAAAGTGCGCATCTGTTGATGCTGGTTGCTGCTCAACGCTGCTGTTTGCTGCTGCTGGCCGCTGCTGTTGCCGTTGCATCAAATGATGCCACAACGCACGTGTGGCAACATTATAACTGCCAGGTGAGATTGTTATTTGCAGATTTTTAAGTCTGCAAATAAAATAGAAATTGTAATGAAAAAATTCTAATATTTCTCAATACATTTTTAGGTGCCGCCAGGATTGTTGTCAATTGCCGCAAAGTGCCATAAAAATGGCACTTTGATGTTGGAGGCACGTTGGCAAGGAGTTGCCACAGCTGGGAAACGGTCCCTCGCCGCTGTCGTTGCCACATGCTGCAGATGGCAGCACGATGGCAATTGGATGCCGATGAAGTGGAGTCGCACTGCCATCGTTTGTAGTAACTGCCATCAAAGATGACAGTTTGGATGCGCAGTGCGATTCCATAGCTGCCGCAGATGCTCTTCTTGGTTTTGCTGCCGTCGTTGGAGATGCCACATGCCACAGATTGTGGCACGAGCAAGTGATGTGCCCAAGGGTGAGCGGATTTGCTCGTCAGTCCCACGCCGCTGTCATTGTTGTCAGGTGCCCCGACGTGCAGCAGGATGACTGGATAATGCCTCAAGGACGTAGTGGATCTGCTGGTGGTGCTCAATCACAGGTAAGTGCAGGTTTATTGTGTACCTGCAAATACTTAGATATATTTTTTTTTAGAAATGTTTTTAATGACTTTTTTATTTGTTTTAGGTTTTTGCAGGTTTTTGCAGCTGCTGTCAGAAACTCGCTCTCTGGCAACAAATGCCAAGGGAACGCCGTTTTTGTTGTCCAGGCTGGGAGAGAAGGCACTGCCACTGCCTTCCAGCTGCATTCCGTCCATGTTGATGTCCCACGGACTGTGCGGCAGTCAAATGGCAATTGGGATATTTGCCACTGGACTGATGCTTCTGCCAAGCCGAATCGCTGCCAGCATAGTGGTAATTTGTAGCCGCCGTATGCTCCTCGAGCAGGTGCCACTGCCCGTCGAGGATAAACTGGTTCCGTGGAGGATCACGCTGCATCGGCTGGCTGTACTGGTCCCACGGTGAGTTCCAAGTGCAACAAACGGTTGCACTATTGGATTTAGTTGCCACTGGTGATTGAGTGCCGTACTTTGATGCAGCACAGGGCTGCTGAAGTTGCCGAGTTTTTAATTATATTATTTTAATTATGTTTTTAGTTTTAGCTTTTATTTTAAATGACTTTAATTGATTTTATTTCATATTATAATTAATAATTTATTAATTTGTTTTTATTTAATTTTTTTTATTTTTATTTTGGTTTAATTTTAATTTTGGTTTTAATTTTGATTTTAATTTTAATTTTAATTTTTTTTAATGGCTTTTTTTTATTTGCTTTTATTTGCTTTTATATTATAATAAATAATTTATTTTTTTTTTTAACATTTTTGCTTTTCTTAATTGCAGGTTTCCCCAGGATTTTGACAGGATGCCATGGATGCCGCAGGTTTCGGTGAATTTCACGCGTGCAATCGCTGCTCCTTTTTGGATGCGCTCCGAGAGGATTCAGGATTTCTTTGATGGTGAGTTAATCTGCTGTATTGTTTGTTAGTGACTATGTGTGTTTATCTTTTGACTGATTTGGATTATTTAATTTTATTTTCATGAGCACGAATGGATTTTGCCTGTGATGCAGTCATTGTTGCTAGCATCAGCTGCTGGATACGGAGCAACTTAATGAAGACCTTCGTGTTTTTGTTGCTGTTGAAGATTGGCTTATTTTTGTGACTGGATAGCCAGCCATTCTGACGGCCAAATCATCACGTGACGCTGTTCTTGCTGTTTTATTAATTTTTTTGTTTGTTTTGCGATTGCAAAAGCAATACTGGCTACGCTCAACTGCTAGATGAGTTGACAGTTGTCCGAGCTATTATTATTTTTTTAATCGCTTTTCGTTGTATGAAGGCGTTCGTGTGTATGTAATTTCCAGTTACTGTACTACATTCGATGTTTAATGTTATGTTGTATTCGCAGGTCTCTGGATACATGAAGTCAACTTTTGAAGTGGCATCTTCTGGATTCATCAAATGGACGATTTGACTGCAGACCTCACTTGAGGCTACTTTTTTCCTTTTGTTTTGTTCAGGTGAGTGTTTGTTAATTAATTTTTATTATTTTTTATTTTTTTATTATTTATATATATGTTTATATTTTTTTTTTTTTTTAAATTTTCTTTTGTTTCATTTGTAATTTTCTGTTGCTGCTATGGTGGCATGACCAGAATAATTGGCGTTAGGGCTATTATTTTTGATATTAGTTGATGGAGGGATATTCATTGTTGAAAGAATTTATAATGCAAGTGTGCTGCCAATTTTGTTGTCCGTTTTAGTACTTCTTGGGATACTTTCCACAGACATATCGTTTAGGATTAGAGTGGCTGTATGTATAGTTGGTTCAATATGTTTATTTGCTGTTTGTTGTGAACTTTGGGGAAGTTTGCATTGTTAGGTTTTTTTTTTTTTTTTTTTTAACAATATGTGATAGCCTGTTGCAATATCACATATAATCGAGCGAAACAATAACATACCAAATGGCGTACCATAAGAGCGGTATGTTTTGAATCAGAATCATCGCTTGCGCCCACGGTGGGGTCCACGCAATGCTTAAGGCGTCGAGGAGATTACATTGTCTTAGGATATGTAAGGCATTGCCTTCCATTTGATCAGTTCAAATAAATTTATTTGTCTATCGTAGGTGGCAGTAAGTCAGTTAACTCATTGGTGAAGGGCCATGTTGCCCAGGCTTTGTAAGTAGCATTATTGCATGGTATCTTAGGTATGCGTGCCATTACTTTTCAATTCGTATCAGTTACCTAGCGTAGGGTTTGGACGGTAAGTCAAAAGACCCTTTCTGGCGATAAATAATTTACCTAGACTACATGAGAATAGGACGGGCTCCCAGTAATAAATGGTTATTGTACTTCGGTTAGTTTATAAATCTATAAACTCTATGATGATGGACCTATTTGCTTAGGCTGCACATGCTAACAAGACAGAGCTCTAATAACCAAACAAGCCAATTACCTAAGTAAGTTTGGACGATAAGTCAGTGGCAGACTCTTTGATCACAGGCTTAGTGCCTTTGCTGCAGATGTTGATAAGACGTGCTCCTGGATGAAAAGTCAATAGACTCTATGATGATGGACCTATTCGCAGGCTGCACATGCTAACGAGACAGGCTCCTAATAACCAAACAAGCCAATTACCTAGGTAAGTTTGGACTGATAAGTCGGTAGACTCTTTGATCAGGCCTATTCGCCTTTGCTGCAGATGTTGATAAGACAGTGCTCCAGGATGAAAAGTCAATAAGACTCTCATGAGTGGACCTATTTGCTAGGCAGCACATGCTAACAGACAGAGCTCTAGTAACCAAACAAGCCAATTACCTAAAGTAAGCTTGGACGGTAAGTCAGTAGACTCTTTGATGACGGGCCTATTCGCCTTTGCTGCATATGTTGATAAGACAGTGCTCCTGGATGAAAAGTCAATAGACTCTCTGAAGATAGACCTATTTGCCTAGGCTGCATGCTAACAAGACAGAGCTCCTAGTAACCAAACAAGCCAATTACCTAAAGTAAGCTGACGATAAGTCAGTAGACTCTTTGATGATGGGCATATTAGCCTTTGCAAAGTATGTTTTAAGACAGAGCTCCGGTGAAAGATCAATGTTCTCTGATGATGGACCTATTTGCTATGCTATGCTGCGCATGCTAACAGACAGGCTCCCAGAAAACCAATTAAGCCAATTACCTAAGTAAGCTGAACAGAAAGTCAATAGACACACTGATGATGGGCCCATTTGCCAAGGCTATGGGGCAGAGCTCCCAGAAAGTAGTTACTAATGTTAGTTAGAACAGAAGAAAGTCAAAGACTCTTTGAAGATGGACCTGTTGCAAGATGAAGTGCCCACACATGTACTACCCCTACAATCATACTTAACGAAGAGAAGTCAGAAATCACTAATCACTACCAATGCTCCGATAGGCATTGCGCTGTCCTAGATAAAAAGCGGGGTGTTAGTAATCTACAGGCGCATTGCTACAAAGTATTGAATGAACTGCATTAACAGGATACAGCAATGTGTAACCTGACAGACCGATCAAACCAAAGCATCAAATCATTAAATGAAGTATTTAAGAAAGCTCAAGCAGAAAGAGTACAATTTTAAAAGCAGTCAAGTAAAATGAAATGCAATGTCAACAGAAGTCTCAGCTCAGCTCCAGCTAAGCCCCAACACAAAACAATTCCAATACATTGAAGGTCTGTCAAAATCAAAAACTTGGAATTACTGCCAGGCCCGGCACAATAAGACCTTTTTCATACCATAATATTAACGATTAAAATAAACACAGTATTTTGTATGTTAATTTATTAACTTAAAACTAAATTTATTCAATTAAGAATGGTTAGTGAGTAATTTTTGAAATATTGTGAACATGAAAAGTAACTAATGTGGGATGAGTTAACTATTGATCCAACATTTATTGCAAGGATCAGGAAAACCCAGAAAACCCAATCAGATCAAGAAATGAAGATTTAGATGATTAGAAGCTTTTTTTTTTTTTTTTTTAACAATAATATGATAGCCTATTTAATATCACATATAATCAGACGAAACAATAACATACCAAATGGCGTACCACGCAGAGCGGTATGTTTTGAATCAGAATCATCGCTTGCGCCCACGGTGGGGTCCACGCAATGCTTAAGGCGTCGAGGATTACATTATCTTAGGATATGAGCATTGCCTTCCATTTGATCGTTCAAATAAATTTGTTTATCTATCGTATTGTGATAAGTCAGTTAACTCACAGGTGAAGGCCATGTTGCCCAGGCTTTATAAGTAGCATTATTGCATGGTATATACTTAGGTATGCGTTTTTTTTTTTTTTTTTTTTTTTTTAACAATATGTGATAGCCTGTTGCAATATCACATATAATCGAGGCGAAACAATAACATACCAAATGGCGTACCATAAGAGCGGTATGTTTTGAATCAGAATCATCGCTTGCGCCCACGGTGGGGTCCACGCAATGCTTAAGGCGTCGAGGAGATTACATTGTCTTAGGATATGTAAGGCATTGCCTTCCATTTGATCAGTTCAAATAAATTTATTTGTCTATCGTAGGTGGCAGTAAGTCAGTTAACTCATTGGTGAAGGGCCATGTTGCCCAGGCTTTGTAAGTAGTTATTGCATGGTATCTTAGGTATGCGTGCCATTACTTTTCAGTTCGTATCAGTTACCTAGCGTAGGTTTGGACGGTAAGTCAAAGACCCTTTGGCGATAAACTAATTTACCTAGACTGCACATGAGAATAAGACAGGGCTCCCAGTAATAAAATTAGTTCTTGTACTTCGGTTAGTTTATAAATCTATAAACTCTATGATGATGGACCTATTTGCTTAGGCTGCACATGCTAACAAGACAGAGCTCTAATAACCAAACAAGCCAATTACCTAAAGTAAGTTTGGACGATAAGTCGGTAGACTCTTTGATCACGGGCTTAATTGCCTTTGCTGCAGATGTTGACAAGACAGTGCTCCTGGATGAAAAGTCAATAGACTCTATGATGATGGACCTATTCGCTTAGGCTGCACATGCTAACGAGACAGAGCTCCTAATAACCAAACAAGCCAATTACCTAGAGTAAGTTTGGACGATAAGTCGGTAGACTCTTTGATCACGGGCCTATTCGCCTTTGCTGCAGATGTTGATAAGACAGTGCTCCTGGATGAAAAGTCAATAGACTCTCTGATGATGGACCTATTTGCCTAGGCAGCACATGCTAACGAGACAGAGCTCCTAGTAACCAAACAAGCCAATTACCTAAAGTAAGCTTGGACGGTAAGTCAGTAGACTCTTTGATGACGGGCCTATTAATTTGTTGCATATGTTGATAAGACAGTGCTCCTGGATGAAAAGTCAATAGACTCTCTGATGATGGACCTATTTGCCTAGGCAGCACATGCTAACGAGACAGAGCTCCTAGTAACCAAACAAGCCAATTACCTAAAGTAAGCTTGGACGGTAAGTCAGTAGACTCTTTGATGACGGGCCTATTCGCCTTTGCTGCATATGTTGATAAGACAGTGCTCCTGGATGAAAAGTCAATAGACTCTCTGAAGATAGACCTATTTGCCTAGGCTGCACATGCTAACAAGACAGAGCTCCTAGTAGCCAAACAAGCCAATTACCTAAAGTAAGCTTGAACGATAAGTCAGTAGACTTTGATGATGGGATATTAGCCTTGCAAAGTGTATTTTAAGACAGAGCTCCTGGGTGAAAGATCAATAGTTTCTCTGATGATGGACCTATTTGCCTATGCTGCATGCTAACAAGACAGAGCTCCCAGAAAACCAATTAAGCCAATTACCTAAAGTAGGCTTAGACAGAAAGTCAATAGACACACTGATGATGGGCCCATTTGCCAAGGCTAACAAGGCAGAGCTCCCAGAAGCCAGTTACCTAATGTTAGTTAGAACAGAAAGTCAAAAGACTCTTTGAAGATGGACCTGTTGCAAGATAAGGGTACTTACACATGTACTACCCTACAAATCATACTTAACGAAGAAGAAGTCAGAAATCACTAATGACTACCAATGTAATTAGGCATTGCGCTGTCCTAGATAAAGAAAGGGGTGTTAGTAATCTACAGGCACGCATTGCTACAAAGTATTGAATAGACTGCATTAACAGGATACAGCAATAGTGTAACCACAAGCAGGCCGATCAAACCAAAGCATCAAATCATTAAATAGTATTTAAGCTCAAGCAGAAAGAAGTACAATTTAAAAGCGATCAAGTAAAATGAAATGCAATGTCAACAGAAGTCTCAGCTCAGCTCCAGCCCAAGCCCCAGCACAAAACAATTCCAGCCATTGAAGGTCTGTCAAAATCAAGAAGCTTGGAAGTGCCACTGCCAGGCCCGGCACAATAAGACCTTTTTCGCCATAATATTAACGATTAAAATAAACACAGTATTTTGTATGTTAATTTATTAACTTAGAGCCAAATTTATTCAATTAAAGAATAGTTAGTAGTATAATTTTAGAATGTTGTGAACATTGAAAAGTAACTAATGTGGGGATGAGGATTAACTATTGATCCAACATTTATTGCAAGGATCGGGAAAACCCAGAAAAACCCAATCAGATCAAGAAATGAAGATTTAGATGATTAGAAGCTGAAAGAGAATAAGGGATAGCAAGACTGTGTATGACTGATAACCCAGACGTAACCAAAGCAAATATTAACTTAAGATACATGAGGATAGGGTTCTCAATATGCACCAGCCTATTGCATTGATACATATAAACATTGCGAAACAAAGCATACAAGTAGGAGGACCAAGGAAAAGGTCGGGTATGCTTTGGATCAGATACATCGCTTGCGCCTACATGGGACCACGCGTTGCTTAGGTTGTTTTGCCAAGGCGAGCACTTGCTTTAGTTTAAACAATCATTCAAAAGAAACAAGCCATCAATGACAGAGCAAGCACGAATTAAGCCAACAATTGCAGCCAACTCATAGTTGGTCAACGCTAAGGATTGGTTGATCAGCCTAAGGAATGCCTGTGGTACACTAGCAAAATGGAATACATCATAAACAACCTTGACTAGTATATGTGCATGAGGGTCAGCAGAGAATAAGCTATTTAATTAATAGATGTATTGGCAAGATAACTAGCTGCAAACCAATTAAAGATCAATCACTTACGAATTAATATCAAACTATAACTTACAGAAAAGCTGAACTACAAAAGAAAAAATAATATTAGGAATCAAGACTAACCAGAAAGCGCAGAAAACCCTAAAGTAGTATCTATTAGTGTTAGGAGTATTCTAAAAATGCAGAAAGAGCAGACTATACAGGTAGAAATGTGTTAATAGTGGCTAGAAATTTAGTTGTAAGCTAGCTAAAAATCATTCATTCGCATATAAAAGATAAGTATTGTGATTAATAGCAGTAATTGAAGACAAACTATAACTTAGAGAAAAGCTGAACTAAAAATATTAATATTAGCTAATCAGACTAACCAAAAGAGCGCAGAAGACACTAAAAGAAAGGTCTATTAGAGTTTAAAAATATTCTAATATTGGAAATGCAGAAAGAGCAGACTATACTAATAGGAGTGTGTTAAAAGTGGCTGGAAATTTAGTTGTAAGCTAGCTAAAAATCGTTCATTCGCAAATAAGATAAGTATTGTGGTTAATAGCAATAAATATAGACAAACTATAACTTAGAGAAAAGCTGAACTAAAACAAGTCGGAAAGGCTACAGTCGAGATCCCAACAGTAGGATACCCGTTACTTAATATAAATATATATAAAAGTATTGTAAACAAATTTTTTTATTAGAAAAATGTACTGTCGATATGAAGTAGGAAGTAACACACTACTTGCATAAATGCAAGGAGCATGATTTCAAGAGATGTTAATTTTTCATCCTCAGTACCGTTTCTGCTAGTTGACAAACAATTTAAACTTAAAGTCATCATTGCGTGACTAGAAATAGTTGAGAATTTTAAGGCGCAAGAATGATAAAAGGTTTGAATGCCATATTGTGTTGCTGTTGTGACTTAGTTGAAACCTAATACAAAAGATTTTGGGACAACTTTTAAATCTCTTTGGTTACACCCTCTACTGAGTAACAGGCCACAATATACAACCAATAACCCACAACACTTTTACTTCAAGAACTTTGGCACGTTAATACTACTGTTCTACTTGTCCGATCTTTCGAATCTAGCGAACGGCCTTCGCTATTTGCGGGGATGGAGGGGCGTGTCTTCAATTTGAAACAATCTTGATCTGCGGGGTATATAGAAGTCTGTGAGTGAAAGTTTGGTATCTCCATCTCTTATAGTCTCTGAGTTCCTTTTATTCATACGGACGGACGGACGAACAGACGGACAGACACACATGGCTATATTGACTCGGCTGTTGATGCTGATCAAGAATATATATATTTATAGGGTCGGAGATGCCTGCCTTCTCCTGTTACTTACATTCCAACGAACAAAATATACCCTTTTGCTTATTTTTTTTAAGTAACGTGTATAAATATTGTAACAGTAAAATAGAAAGGTTATAGTCGAGGATCCCGACCATAGGATACCGTTACTTAACAAATATGTATAAAAATTATTTTTTTAAGAATTTTTTTTTAAGAAAAAAGTTTTTGTTATTTTATATTGCCTGAATCAGTTGAGAATTCGCCAGAGCGCAATTTTTTTTTTTTTTTTTTTTTAACTATATGCTTGATGATAGCCTGTTACAATATCACATATAATCAAGAACAGGCTCAATAACATACCAAATTGGCGTACCACAAGAGCGGTATGTGTTTTGAATCAGAATCATCGCTTGCGCCCACAGTTGGGGTCCACGCAACTTAAGGCGTCGAGGAGATTACATTGTCTTAGGATATATAAGGCATTGCCTTCCATTTGATCAGTTAAGTAAATTTATTTGTCTATCGTAGGTGGCAGTAAGTCAGTTAACTCATTGGTGAAGGGCCATGTTGCCCAGGCTTTGTAAGTAGCATTATTGCATGGTATCTTAGGTATGCGTGCCATTACTTTTCAATTCGTATCAGTTACCTAGCGTAGGTTTGGACGGTAAGTCAAAGACCCTTGGCGATAAACTAATTTACCTAGACTGCACATGAGAATAAGACAGGGCTCCCAGTAATAAAATTAGTTATTGTACTTCGGTTGGATTTATAAATCTATAAACTCTATGATGATGGACCTATTTGCTTAGGCTGCACATGCTAACAAGACAGAGCTCCTAAAACCA